>NC_048299.1:70450772-70750772 GCF_013100865.1 Trachemys scripta elegans
TTTCAAAACGTTCTGAAGAGTGCACAAAAGTTGGCAGAGGAACTTCACACTAAAGCTATTTTCCCACCCATTCAAGAATACAAGCATCACGGAAGAAGATGACATTTTGATTACGAGGCACGGGATAATCCCATAAGAGACCCCAAACAACAATTCAAAGTTGAATTCTTTAACCAGGTGCTAGATCGTGCAGTACAGTCAGTTGAACGTTTCATGCAGTTCAAGGAACACAGCAGTATATTTGGGATGTTGTATGATATTCCCAAACTCCTCACTATACCTGAAGAAGACCTATACCAGCAATGCAGGGCACTAGAGACAGCGTTGACACATGATGACATGTGCGATATTGATGCGAGTGATTTAGGTGATGAACTGAAAGCCCTTTCAAGATACATTTCAGCAGGATCAACTCCAAAGGCTGTTCTGGAATATATGTGCACAAATAAGATGACCACCCTCTTTCCAAATGCTTTTGTAGTTCTGCGCATACTTCTAATACTTCCTCTAACAGTTGCCATTGGAGAACGTAGCTTCTCCAAGCTGAAGTTAATAAAAACACATCTATGCTCCACAATGACACATGAGAGGTTGGTTGGCCTTGCAACCATCTCAGTAGAGCATGAGCTGGCCCAGACTGTGGACCTTCAGGAAGCAGTTCAAATCTTTGCAACGAAGAAGGCACAGAAAGCACCATTTTGAATATCAAACAGATAAAAATGCCAGTGTTTACTTTGCAGACAAGAAAAGTTACATTTGCTGTTCAGGCGTTTGAAAGTTACATGTTACTTAAAAATTTTGAACAAGGCATTTTAAGTTGTTAGTTCTCCTTTATTGGGGTAGGTAGCAGAGCAGTTCCATGAGATGAATAGAATAGGAAGAAGGCAGAATTGAGACCTTTCAAAGTTTTGGCCCAAGGGATGTGGCATGGGGGGTGTTATTTGAGCCCCCTGCCTCAGGTGCCAAAATGTCGTGGGCCGGCCCTGCATTTCGGAAAACTACTCAGCTATTCATGGCCATTGCAGACAGAATGGAAGGTCTTTCCGTCTCAGCCCAGAGAAATTCATCATGGATCATACCCTGCATCTGCACATGCTATGACCTGGCAAAGGTCCCTGCCCCTCCTGCCCTGATAGTACATTCCACAAGGGCCCAAGCATCTTTGGCAGCATCCATAGCACAAGTTCTTATGCAGGACATTTATAGAGCAGCAATGTGGTCATCAGTTCACACTTTTGCTTCTCACTACGCCATCACTCAACAGGCTAGAGACAATGATGTAATTGGCCGAGTCGTGTTGCAATCAGCATGTCAATAAACTCTGAACCCTTCACCTGCACCTGCTTGGGAGTCCCCTATATTGGAATGCACATGAGCAAGCATGCAAGAAAGAAAAAATGGTTACTAACCTTTCCGTAACTTGTTCTTCAAGATGCGTTGCTCTTGTCCATTCCAAGACCTTCCCTCCTATCCCTCTATTGGAGTTGGCTGGCAAGAAGGAGATGAGGGAGCTGTGGTTTGGCAGGACCCTTTATACTGGCACTATGACTGCGCAACTCCAAGGGGCACCAGAGCTGACCCAATGAATACTACTGAGGGAAAAAATTTTGGCGGCTGTGCTCGGGGCGAGCACACACCTACATTGGAATGGGCATAAGTAATGTATCTCAAATACAACAGTTACAGAAAGGTTAGTAACCATTTTTTCTCAGACCTCTCTTTTCAATCACTTCTGCATTTAAAATGTTCAGTGTTTCCATATATGCAGTATTGCCGCTTCTACTCATCCACAGCAAGTAAATTACTTGAGCAGTTGGCTGGAATCTGGTGCTTAATCTGTAGACTGTGCTGCCAGCTGCTCTAGGAGCTGCCTTTAGTAGCCCTCTCAAAAATGCAGTCATCTGTACTCTTCTTAGTGTTTCATTCTCTTCCTAGAGCTCTGCATCCAGAATATAGGTAGGGTGACCAGATGAAAAGAACATAATATTGGGACACATAGGGGGGCGGGCCAAAGCAACAACAACAACAAAAAAAGCTGGAGTGCAAAATATCGGGACAAATAGTGTCCTGACCATACATCGGTCGGGATGCAGGACAAACAACGAAATATCAGTACAGTCTCGATTTCATCGGGACGTCTGGTCACCCTAAATATAGGTGAGGATAGATCAAGGCTACAAAGAGCTGGAGGAGGATATCCAAGAACCCTCAAGAGAGTCTTCAACAGACCTACCTTAATCATGCTGTGTGGCATCCTTTTGGTGCCTCTACCATTTCACCTTCCCCCAGTGGCAGCACTCCTTCCAGCATCACCACATCCTCCTTCCACAAACACATGTTCTCTCTTCTTCCTTCCTTCTGCTTACCCACACAATCACCACATCATCTCACTTTCTCCTCTCCAAATAACTAGCCCAGAGAGCACTTCCTGTCTCCCAATACAAGTAGGCTACATTTGCAAAGTTTACACAAATCTTACAAACACAGACTGCAATAGTAGGTATTTCCTGGCTTAGTACATTTTTACAAGACTGCATTAATACTGTAGTCAGGTAATTCTTTCAGATAAAAATTAAATATTATGTAGTCACATCTTGTTATAGATCAGGATAAACTTTCTATAGGAGTGCTTCATAAAGGGTTTATGAATGATATTGTAAGTATTCTGGTGAATGAAGATCATTTTTGGGTTTCAATCTGCAGTCCGCATAGACTCGAAATGTTGATTTCATTAAGTAGGAAGTTAAACACTATAAAGAGCTACAGAACTGGGCTCCCTGCAGCACTTTGGAATGCACATTCTATGTTGAAAGGGGCCCAATTACAAAAAAAAAAAAAATACTAGAAAATTTCTATCCTTTTGCACCTAGAGTAATTTACAAGAAATAGATACAGGAGCATTTATCTTGAATTGAACCTCTCTGAGTTAATCTAAATGCTTTGCTGTCTAGAATTCTTTTTTAGTCATTTAATATTTTTGAAGTACTATATTTTTGTTTGTTTTTTTGACTCATGAAAAGTGTAGAAAAATGGAGTAACGGTAAGATATTTAGTAAAAGTTTCTTTTTATTTCCATAGCCAGAACAATGCAAGAGAAAAAAGAAATGGTATACAAGTGCATTGGAAGAAGCAAACAAATTACTTATGTTTTCTGCTCCGCAAAGACTTGAAATGTGCCAGCTATCAGAAAATGGTATAATCCATATTTTTCAGCACTGTTTGTAAATAAAGTTAGTCATATGCAGAGGGTTTTTTTCCCAGTCATAATGTTGGAAGATTTTAAGAACATGCTAATATTATAATAGGAAAAATGTAGTGTGTGTGTAAGTGTGTTGTATAATATGTCTCACTCGCAATGGATTTCCTTTACAGATGCCCTTGTATTGAAAGGAGATGTTGGTTCACAAGTAATTTATAATTGAGTATTATTAAAATAAATTACTTTTGCATGGCTAGTGAGAAAGTGATGTGCAATTACTCTTGTCTAAGATTTTTTTTTTAAATTGGTTGGTTTAAAAGGACCTTGCATTCATAAGGCTAAGTTTATGACAAGCCTTAAGTTTAAAAACTAACCTGTTTTATCTAAGCATACACCATAAAAGGCAAAAAAAGCACAATACAGTTGATATTTTTTTCCAGGACCAGTCTGTAGTCTATAGCACTATAGTCTATAGTTTGTGAAGAGATTGATAGCACAGTTAGTGCTAATCTGGCTAGGGAAACTGTGGAAATCATTTTAGCACCGTTCTGAGAAAAACAATATTTAAAAATTATCTTTTTAGCTTGCTTTTGTCTTAGATAATTGATCTAAACTTTTTTTTTAAAGTATAGTGTTAAATTACATGAAAACGACCATATGCTCTTTTCTTCTTTTGGAATATTGCAGACAAACATCTTCACAGTTAACCTTTAAGTTAGCTTTAATTTTTTATTGTTCTGTAAGCAGTAAAGTTCTGTTGACTTTCAGAGCTGGGGGAGTCAGCTATTTAGTGTTTTTTGTTCTTGTAATGTGGGTCAGCGTGCCTAGTACTCTGGATGAGTGCTACTTTTTATTTTTCTATAAATCCAGAGAAATAACATTAACCATCACAATTAAACCATTTAGTACAATATTATTACTAAAAGATAACGTGCTAAGGATACATGTAGCTGATAGCTAAGAGTAGTGAGGCATGTTCATCAAAAATAGGAGTCTTGTGCATTGTAGCTGCATTTCCATATTGTGCATCCTGCATTATTTAATCCTCTAGGAGCTCATCAGACTCAAAATTATGATGTAAACACGTGTTGCTTTTACAAATTGACAGCATACTTTGAGGTTATCCAAATGTAGTTCTAAGCCCCAACCCATGCTAGACAGCTATGAGGAGATTTACCACCCCAGTGGGAACCTCAGGTAATATTGTTTTTCAGGCGTATACAGTGCCTCCTAGAGTGCAATTACTGCAGTACTGTTTGACAAGATGCTCACTCTGCCTGAACTGGGCTAGCAGAGTGTATAAAACATTGGAGGACCTGGATTCTTCCTATCCACTCTGGGAAGCTAGCACTATTAACTATTAAGAATTATCTTAGAACAGTCCTTGTATTCATCCTCAGACCAGGGACACTAGTAAATGAAGGATCCTTGTATTCTATCTCCACCCACCTGTATACCTGCACAAAGCTGGGAACAGTCAAGCACTGTTCTAAACATTCTATATATGTATTTGGTCCCTAAGTATTTTACTCAAAATGCAGAATTTCAGTTTGTGTAATAGTAAATGCCACAGCATCTCTCCAGTCTGGCACTAATTCATTTACCCCAAAGTTAGCCGTAGTGCCATTTATTTTGCCATGGGAACTTTTCTTCCATTACTAAAATGTTAACATCTCAGAACCTCACAGGTAACACTTTAGCTGGGTTTTGCACAAACACTCCCTGAGTATATCTTCTCCTTTGGGACTCAACTTAGCCAAATTAAGTCACTTTATGGGAAGGGAGAGCTTGTGTACCCTCTAGACCAGGAAAAGGTTCTGTAATACTAGTAAATTAAATCTGCTCCTGTTTAAAAGCCAAATCTAAGCCAAATCTAAGCAATAATGCTTAGTAAGTATATGAAGATAAAAGACGGTTACTCACCTTCTTGTAACTGTTGTTCTTTGAGAGGTATTGTTCACATCCATTCCAATTAGGTGTGCGTGCACTGAGTGCATGGTCATCAGAAACTTTTTCCCTTAGCAGCTCCCATCAGGTCGGCCTGGAAGCCCGCTGGAGTGGCTCCCTCATGGCTCTCAATATATGACCCTGCCAACCCAACCCCCCTTTGGTTCCTTCTTGCCGGCTACTCCGACAAAGGCGAAGGAGGGTGGGTATTGGAATGGACGTGAACAACACCTCTCGAATAACAACAGTTACAAGAAGGTGAGTAACTGTCTTTTTTTTTCTTCGAGTTCACGTCAATTCCAATTAGGTGACTCCCAAGCTCTCCCACGGGGGTGGGGTTGGAGTTAAGGAATCATTGACTGGAGCACTGCTTTACCGAGAGCTGCATCATCTCTAGCCAGATGTGTGATGGCATAGTGGGTGGCAAAGGTATGCACCGAGGACCAGGTAGCCGCTCTGCAGATCTCTTGGATGGGCACCTGGGCCAGGAAAGTGGTGGAAGAGGCCTGAGCCCTTGTCGAGTGAGCCATTATAGCTGGGGCTGGGACCTTGGCGAGGTCATAGCAGGCACAGATACAGTCCGTAATCCAGGAAGAGATGTGCTGTGAGGAGACCGGAAGTCCCTTCTCTGGTCTGCCATTGCTACAAACAGCTGGTTTGACTTCCTGAAAGGCTTTGTGCGTTCCGTGTAGAACTCTAACGGCCTCTACATATCTAATGAGTAGAACTTCAACTCCTGTGCATTGGCATGTGGCTTGGGATAGAAAACGGGTAGAAAAATGTCCTGGCTGAGGTGGAATTGGGATACCACCTTGGAGAGAGAAGCTGGGTGCGACCTGAGTTGTACCTTGTCCTTGTGGAAGAGTGTGTGTGTGTGTGTGGAGGGGGGGTCAGAGGTTAATGCTTTTAGCTCCGATACCCTCCTGGCCAATCTGATTGCAACCAGAAAGGCTACCTTCCACGAGAGATACAGAAGGGAACATGTAGCAAGTGGTTTGAATGGGGCTCCCATAAGCCTAGCTAGGACCAGATTGAGGTCTCAAGTCAGTATCGGTGGGCGAGACTGAGGGGGTAAGCGTTCCAGGCCCTTAAGGAAACGGCCCACCATAGGATTGGTGAAGACTGAATGCCCCAACTCTCTGGGTTGGAAAGCTGAGATGGCTGCGAGGTGCACCTTGATAGATAATCTAGACAGGCTTTGCAGCTTCAGGTGTAGGAAGTAGTCTAGGATGAATGGTATAGATGCCTGGAGTGGAGATACTCGACTGAGATTACCAGCACAAAAAAACGTTTCCATTTGGCCATGTAGGTGGCTCTGGTGGAAGGTTTCCTGCTACCAAGGAGCACCTCCCTCACCAATTCCATGCACTGGAGCTCCCTTGCGTTTAACCATGAAGCTTCCAGGCCGTGAGGTGCAGGGACTGGAGGTCTGGGTGAAGCAGGCGGCCGTGGTCCTATGTAATTAGATCGGGAAGGAGCTGCAGCGCAATGGGGATGCTGACTGACAGCTCCAGAAGTGTGGTTACCAATGTTGACGTGGCCATGTTGGAGCGAGCAGAATTATCTCTGATTTGTCCCTGCAGATCTTGAGGAGAACTTTGTGGACAAGTGGTATCAGAGGGAAGGCATACAGTAGGTGGTTCCTCCATTATATCATGAACGCATCCAAGATTGATCCTGGGCTGTGTGCTTGGAAGGAGCAAAATGTTGGACACTTCCTGTTGCTCCTTGTGGCGAATAGGTCCACCTGGGGAAATCCCCACATCTGGAAGATGGAGTGGGTGATGTCCGTCCGGATAGACCACTCGTGATTGCAAAATGACTTGCTGAGGTGGTCTACAAGCTCGTTGCGTGCTCCTGGAAGATAGGATGCCTCCAGGTGAATGGAGTTGGCTACACAAAATTCCCACAGGTGGAGAGCCTCCTGACAGAGAGGGGAGGAGCAGGCTCCGCCCTGCTTGTTTATGTAGAACATGGCGGTGGTGTTGTTGGTCAGCACCGCCACGCAGTGACCTTGCAATACTGTATGGAAGATTTGGCAGGCTACTCTTACCACTCTGAGTTCCTTTATGTTAATGTGGAGCAGGATCTCGGACTGCGACCACATGCCTTGAGTCTGTAAGTGTCCTAGGTGTGCCCCCCAACCGAGGTCTGACTCATCCGTTATGAAGGTCATGGATGGTTGAGGGGTGGTGAATGAGACTCCTTCGCAGATCATGCGAGTGTCCAACACCATCCTAGGCTGCCTAGGACTCGTGGCGGTACTGTTACTACCGAATCTCTGGGGATGTAGACTGTCCCGACCCATGTGATAAGCCGTAGCGAGCCATGCCTGGAATGGTCTGAGTCTCATCCTGGTGTGCCGCACCACATAGGTGCATACCGGCATGTCCTCGCGGTGGTGGTGGGGTATTGTCTGAGCATCTGAATGACATGTGACAGTGTTTGTTTGGAATCTGGGTTGTGGCAGGATGGCTTTTGCCTGAACCGAGTCCAGCGCCACCCCAATGAATTCTATTCATTGGGTGGGTGACAAAGTTGATTTGTCTACATTGAGGAGGAGACCCAGCCTCTGGAAGGTCTCTCTGACTAACCGGACAGGGGACTCCACCTGTTCCCTGGAGCGCCCTCGCAGGAGCCAATCATCTAAGTAGAGGTACACCTGCACCTGTCTCTTTTGGAGAAAGGCTGAGACAACTGACATATATTTGGTGAACACCCTTTAAGCCTCAGCCAGTGCAACAGCAGAGGCAATACCAACCCAGCCCTAGGCAGGATACTTACCGCCAGAGGGGCAGGAATTCATGGCGTAGGCCTTTCAACCCTCCCTCAGGCCAAGGGCAGGGGGCTGTTGATAACCCGAATGGGAGCACCGTGAACTGATAATGTATGTGGTTGACAACGAACCTCAGAAAGTGTCTGTGGGATGGCCAGATGGCTATGTGCAAGTATGTGTCTTTCATGTCAAGGGTAGCGTACCAGTTCCCTGGATCCAGAGAAGGGATAATTGTGCTCAGGGAGACCATGCGGAACTTTAACTTTACCATGAACTGATTGAGTCCTCGCAGGTCTAAGATGGGTCTGAGACACCCCCTTTGCCTTGGGTATTAGGAAATAATGGGAGTAGAATCACTTGCCCCTTAGCTCCTTAGAACCTCCTCCACCATTCCCATGGCGAGGAGCGCCTGCACCTCCTGGATAAGGAGTTGATCATGAGGGGGTCCGTGAAGAGGGGTGGGAGGGAAGGGAGGAGCAGAATTGGAGATAATATCCCACTTCTACTGTGCGAAGAACCCAGTGGTCCGATGTTATATGGGACCATGCATGGTAGAAGTGGGATAGACGGTTCAAAAAACATGGGGAAGGATCTGTAGTGGTGTCTGGTACGCCATCCTCGGGCGTCCCTTCAAACCCCTTGCTTGGGTCCCGATGATGGCTTGGTTGGGCTCTGCCCTTGGCCTGAGGGAGAGTTGGAAGGCCTACACCATGAATTCCTGTCTCCAGGTAAGTATCCTGCCAAGGGCTGTGTTGGTATTGCCTCTGCTGTTGCACCGGCTGAGGCTTAAAGGGCTTTCTCAGGGTGGGGCAGGTGTGTTCATCCCCAGAGATTTCATGGTTGCCCTGGAGTCCTTACGGCTGTGAAGCCTTGAATCAGTCTGGTCAGAAAACAGCCCTGCACCCTCAAAGGGAAGGTCCTGCAGGGTCTGCTGAACATCCGGGGGAAGCCCAGATGCTTGGAGCCAAGGTGTTCTCCTCATGACCATCCCTGAGGTGATGGTATGTGTCGCGGAGTCAACCGAGTCAAGTGGGGCCTGCAGGGATGTCCTGGCAACTGCCTTCCCCTCCTCGACCAGAGCTGAGAACTCAGCCTTTGAGTCAGTGGGAAATAACTCCTTATATTTTGACATGGAGTCCCATGAGTTAAAATTATACCTGCTGAGGATAGCTTGCTGGTTAGCTATCCTCAGCTGTAGACCCTATGCGGCATAAATTTTCCTGCCAAAGAGGTCCATCTGTTTGGCCTCTTTGGCCTTAGGAGCTGGTATTTGTTGACCCTGACACTCCTTCTCATTCACTGCAGAGACCACCGGGGAGCAAGGGTGTGGGTGAGAGAACAAAAATTCATAGCCCTTAGAGGGAACAAAGTATTTTCTTTCCACACCCCTGGCAGTCGGTGGAATGGAGGCTGGAGTCTGCCACAAAGCACTATAATTGTTGCCAATAGTCTTAATTACTGGCAACGCCACTCTGGAAGGGCCCTCCGGCATAAGAATGTCCACCACCAGGTCCTCTGGCTCAATGATTCCTCCATCTGTAGGCGCATATTACGGGCGATGTGGCAGAATAGGTCCTGGTGGGCCCTGTGGTCGATGGGCGGAGGACCTGAAGTTGAGGCCCCTGCCACTTCCTCATTAGGCAAAGACGAAGAAGAGGCCAGTGGAGACACAGGGTCATCATGGCCCACCATGTGCTCAGGTTGGTCCTGGGCTGCGTTGGTGCCAAGTGGCTCAGCATGGACCGACGGGACCTTGGATGAGGGTGGATCTGGGGCCGGTTCCGATGTGCCCTCTGTAGTATGCAGGGGCGGTCTGGAAAGCCGCCTCTATGGTATGAGGAGCAGTTCTGTCTACCAGTGACCGTGCCTGGTGATGCCCCAATATAATGGACCTAGAAACCCTGGAAGGGGTACCCTGGGCCTGATGGTAAGCCCGGGGGGTCCAGAAGGGCCATTGTGCAGCGGGTGGCCATTGAGGTTGCCAGGACGAAGGAGCGTGTCTCCCACGCTTGTCCGACCTGTGCCTGCTATGCTGTAAGTAGCAGATGCTGTCCTCAGAGTCCAAGGATCCTGAGGGCAATGAGCACAGCAGTGCCAAGGATCCCTGCACCAGTGTTCGGTGCCGAGAGGAGGAAGTCGGAGATCGGTGCTGCAACGACTGTGTAGATGAACGGTGTTGGCTTTCCTGCGACTAAAACCAGTGCTGCAAGTCTGGTGCTGGGGAGCGGCTCCTATGTTCCGGGGCCGTATCATGATAGAGGGTGATTGTGACTGGTGCCAATTCCCCGGTGCTGGAGATTCCGAGCGACACGTTCCCTGGGTCTTGCTGTCATGTACTGGGGCCGGTGCCAGGGGTGAAGAAGACCAGGAACTGTGCCATGAATGGTGCCGGTGTGGAGAGGAAGTTGGCCTCATCAGGGCTGGTTAGCCCCTAGATAGCATCCGTGTAGATGGTGCCAGGGGCTTGTCTCTAACAGCAGGGGGCTGAGATAGAGTACTTTCTACGCGGTCCCTTGCCACCTCGAAAATATCTGGGATGGAGGGAGCTTCCAACTCCTCCACCAATTCAAGCCCTGCCTGAGAGTAACTGGGTGCTGGATTCAATGGTGTCGACTGGGTTGCCGGAGTCAACCGCACGGGGTCTTGCTGTTTGGAAGTTAAGTTCTTCCTCTGGGGCAGCAAGGTCTCCCCTGATGGTCTTGCTCTCTGAGGAGAGCTCCTTCTGTCGGCTTTCTTGTGGCGGTTAAGGGACACCGGAGACGTTGACCGGTGCCGGGGTGCCACACTGTGCTGCGGTTCAGGGAATCTTCAGTACCAAGGATCTCTAGCACCAGAGTCCTTCCTCGGTACTGGTTCATGAACCGACACTGGGGTGCTGCGCACTGAGCTCGAGCCTGGGACTTGGCGGTCGGGTGCCGCAGGACGGAGTGTGGCTTCCATCAGTAGTTGTTTCAAACGGAAGTCGCGTTCCTTCCTAGTCCTAGGCTTCAAAGCCTTGCAGATCTTGCAATGCGCGGACTGGTGCGCCTCCCCAAGACACCTCAAGCACGAGTCGTGAGGGTCACTGTTTGGCATAGTCTTCTTGAATAGAACGCAAGATTTAAATCCTTGGGCTTGAGGCATGCCCCGGAGCGCAAGGCGGGGTGAGGGGAACGATCCACTCACCGACTATACTAGTAACAATAACTATCACAAGAAAATAAAGAAATATTTCAAAAAAGAAAACTAAGAATGGCTAAGGGAAGACTTGCAGGTGAGCAAGCTAATGCAGTTCCAATGCCACCACAGATGGTAAGAAGGAACTGAACGGGGGTCAGGTCAGCAGGGTCATATATTGAGCACCTTGAGGGAACCACTCCACGGGGCTCCCTGGCCGACCCGACGGGAGCTGCTAAGGGAAAAAGTTTGACAACCGGGCATGCGGCGTGTGCACACCTAATTGGAATTGACGTGAACAATCACCTAAGAAGAACTATTGGTGCTTTGTAAAACTCTAGTGGAACGAGATTGGAGGCTCGGTGCCATAATAACGTTGCCCCATTGAGAATAAGTTTTGACATAACAAGCATTAGGCCTGCCATAATTTGTGTTTTAGACCCATATCTTTCCTGGCCCAGTGGGACAAAGACTTCTAATAGAGACTGTCAATGCCCCTTTTAAGGATGGCAGAATGAAGAAAGCTCTGAAGCAGGATTTTCCAATCTTTCAGATTTTTCCTTATGAACATTTTGCAACTACATGCTGTTGACTTGGCAAGGACTATCAGGGACTTTACAAGACAAACTGACAGTCCTCTCCTGTGAGAGAGTCCTGCAACTGGTTTTCTCTAGATAGTTACTCAGTAGATTTTGACTGTCCCTGAAGAAGGAATACACAGTTTTTGTTGGAGAAGTCTTAAAATTCTCATTCCATTTTCAGCCTCCTATCTCTGTGGGCTTGTCTACACAGACATTTAGTTCACAGCAAGTGGGGATGTAAATCTACCATACACTAACCTGCTGCACATGTAGGTGTCCATGTGGACCCTGCTGCTGTGCTCTATAATCGAGTCCTAACCTAGACTAGATTAAGCAGGATTAGATTAAAGCACTAGGGAATTTTTAGTGTGCAGCAGCAGGGTCCACACGTCCATCAATAATGGACCCCTTGCACATCTACTATGCAAGAGCTGTGCATGCTGCTCCTTTTAAAAAAGGACCCAAATGTCCAGAGAGTTTTACCTAAAGTTCTTACTCCTTGAGAGATCCATAAAGACTTCTTAAGTCCCAAAGGTGAGAAGACTGCTTGAACAGACCCTACCATTTCTGAGTGCTCTAGAAAGCTGATGGTCCACGCTGAGTTCCAGAGCCTATTTGTCATTGAGGAAGTCCCACTTCACCACCACGAAGGAGAGCAAATCCCAGCTCTCGGTTCAATGCTTTTCTGATCTCAAGATCACTTGGTGTCACATATGGGGTATAGGCAGTGCAAGCTAGTGGGCGGAACAGGAGACAGAACAGAACTGAAGTTGTGGTCAGGAGACAAGCCAGAGATTGGAGCCAGTGGGTTCAGAAGAAGGTAAAGGCTAGGGCTGGAGTGGGAACAGGCATAGTCTTGAAGCAAGGACCAGTACAGGAAGCAGATCTGGCACAGCCGCAGGTGTAGAACTCATTGAGCAGATGCTGTGTTGTTGTTGCTACAAGGCTTAAATGATGATCTGCTGGCTGTTCTGCCAATCAGGGAGCACAGTCACTTAGTGAAGATTTATGGGGTCCAGCTGGTCTCACTGGGTTGCCAGGCAACTGTGACCAGAATCAGCTGAGTTCCTGCTAGGAGGGCTTATGTATGCCTACCCTCCAATTTCCTTGATAAAGAGAATCCTCAAGAAGATTATGCAGGACACAGCCCTAATAATGACAGCCATAGCATGGCCCAGACAATTCTGGTATTCCGACCTCATGAACCTGTCAACAGAGCCCTCAATCACACGTCCAATACACACAGATGTGATCACTCAGTCGAAGGGACTAGTCCTGCATCCAGACCAGACGTGGATGCTGAGACTCATGGCCTGGATGCTGTTGTATCTTACTGATGAGCAGACTGGTTTCAAGATAAACTCTTTATGAAGAAACAGGAATTATGTACAGAAATGAGGTAACAAAACTCTACTGTTCTGTGTAGCTGCAGACTGCATCTGCCCTATCCTGGGCTCCTTTGTTTCTGCCCCAGCAGAAGGTGTGTTCTAGGAAACCAAAGACTGCATCTAGAGTGTACAGGAAGTGGGGCATCTCTGCAGTTCCTGGAGCACTTACTCCATAGCACGTCTTCCCTTTTAAAAAAAATTTCCCAACAGAACTAAAACATTAAATTAAACTATCAAACTAGTACAAATACAAGAAGTGACAACTCTTCTGGTTGCTTAAATATAGCACTAATATGTCTCGATCAGTCTCTTAGGGCATTTCAGCAATCTCCCTGATCTGTATTGCAAACCTTTAGGCAAATCCTTGTCTGTAACAGACTGTTAAGGTTTATGGTCAATAACAGGATCAGTTGTATGTTTTCAACTTGTATATCTGCTCTCACTTCATTTGTCTTGGTCAAGTTGTCGAGCGTCTTGAGCAGATGTTTATGATCTTTTGTAAGGTTTTTTGTTTTCATCTGTAATCACTGATTATGATGATCAGTGCAGCACTGACTGGTCAGTGCCCATGTTAAGTTCTCAATGAGTCTTTAAATTTAAATTGTGGAAGAGGTCTTGCTCCTTTTATTGTAATATTTTGTCTGATTGTACTTTCCCAATCTTTTCTTTACTATCAGAGACTCCTTATTCATCCATTGTTTTTGTCCCATGTCTAGTCATTGAGTATTTATATGTCTGTAGAGGAGTTCAGAAGGCGACTTCCCACATTGCAGCGGTGTTGCCCTATACTTGAATAGTGCTAAATATGGATCTTCTCTTCCATCCATTGCCTTTTTGAGCATGTTCTTTACTATACATACTTCACTTTCAGCTAATCCATTGGCTTGGGGATGGGCTCTAGATGTCATACATTTTAGCAAAGTTCAAGAATTCCCTATTCTTGAACTGTGGTCCATTGTCAGTTATTACTAGTTTTTGAATTCCATGATATACAAATTCAGATTTAATGTGCCTGACAACTGTTGATGCGGTGGTATCTTCAAGTGTGATGACTATTTGGAAACTGGTATAATAGTCCATTACAGCCAGGTGAGTGTGTCCTTCCCAACCTGAACATGTCAGTTCCAACTTTGTCCCAAGGAATTGTGAATTGTTTGTGTAATATCATTGGTTCTTTCTGCTGGGAATTGCTGAACTTCTGACATGATCCACATGTGCTCACTATTTTTTCAATGTCATTATTCATCTGTGGCCAGAATACAACTTCTCTAGCTCTTCTTTTTGATTTAGTCATTCCCAGGTGTCCTTCATGTATTCATTCCAATATTTTCCTTCTCATCACTGTGGGAACCACAATCTGTGTTCCTTTCAAGAACACGCCAGAAATAGCTAAAAGCTCATTTTTATAACAAACATGCAAGTGGGATTTTATCCCTCCTTATCACTGTTATCACTACATTCAGCATTTCATCTTTAGCTGTTTCTGTCTCCAGTTCATCCCACATGCCTGGAGATACAGCACATGGCATGTTTTATCATGTTCACATGTATGTTTCCTGCTTATTCCAGATCATCAGGCTGTGTATTTTCAGGTAGAGCATGTGCTCTTGACAGTATGCCTGCCATTACTAAGTGGTATCCATGTTGAAACTCCAGAATCATATAATATTTCTATATTTTCAGAAGTAATCATTGTATCCTTGATGGTGCTTCTCCAAGTCCTTTTTTGTGTATTGCAATCAGTGGTTGTGATCAGCTTCTTCTTTAAAGCTACCACCAGAGAAAAAGTCATGGGATCTTGTACATCCATGCACCAGATCTAGTGTATCTTTTTCAAATTGTGCGTAAATCTTCTCTGTGGCTGTCAAAGCCCTAGATGCATTTGAGACTGGCAACCAATCCATTCCATGACACTGTAATAGTACTGCTCCCAGCCCTCCTTTCAAAGCGTTTGTGGAGAGAGTGATGTCTTTCAATGGTTCAAAAATTAGCTCCAGTGTGCAATTAGAAGGTGCTTTAAATCATTGAATTTTCTTCCATGATCTGGCATCCATGCCCATTCGGTGACCTTGTGGAAGAGGTGTCTTAGGTGAGTTGTGCAAGCTCACTATTTAAGTCTGAACTTGCTGACATAGTTTAACATGCCTAGCAGCTTTTGAATTCCCTTTTCATTTTCAGGTATCTGCATGATCAGTCTTGCTTGACTCTTTAATTCATCAGGCAAGATTCCCTTGGAGGTCAGTCTCTCTCCCGAGTATGTTATTTCCTTTGTTTGAAATTGACATTTGGACTTACTCAGTTTAAGGTTATTAGTGTTCACAATTTCCAGTACTCTTCTCTATGTTCAATGGCCGTGCTGCCCCAAATTATTATGTCATCATTATTATGTCATGCATCCGATGAAGTAGGTTTTAGCCCACGAAAGCTTATGCCCAAATAAATTTGTTAGTCTCTAAGGTGCCACAAGTACTCCTCGTTCTTTGTCATCAGTGTACACTTTAACACCTGTTTGACCCTCTTGCATCTGGTTTATTGTATGGTAAAATAGTTCTGGAACTTAACATATTCCAAAAGCAGTCTTAGGAAGCAGTGTCTGCCAAGTGGTGTGTTGATAGTGTAGATTTTGGTGTTCTCAGTGTCCAAGGACATCTGTCAAAATTCAGCTGATGCATCTAGTTTGCTGAAGAATTTGTCTTCTGTTGTCTCAGACAACAGTTCACTTCTTGGGGTCAAGTGAAAGTGTTTTCTCTTTTTATGTTTTTGTTCAGTTTCTTACTGTCTATACACAACTATAGTCCCACTCCTTTTTTCTCTACAGTTACTAAGTGAACCCAACTGTTGGTTCTTCTATTATCCAGATGATATCATTTGTTGTGATGTTTTGCAGTCCTTCTTCTAGCCTCTTTCTTAAGCTTTGTTGAACTTTTCATATAGCATGTACCATATGTTTTACATCTTCTATAAACTGTATCTTGTATGTTAGTTGGAAGCATCCATTTCCTGTGAATATATCTTAGTATGATGCTATTAATACTTGCATATCTGGTTCTATATTGACTGTCTTTCTATGGTATACATCCTCTTAACTTAAAGACCAAGCACCTCATGCGTGTAGACCCAAGTCTTATTGCCTGCCTCTGTTTACTACCCCAAACTCTGGTTTCTTCTTAGAGTGCTTGCCTTAGCGGTATCCGTAGGGTTGGCTGTGGTGCATCCTGGAGTGCTGTGCTCATGTACTGGTATATTAGGCGCTGCCAGCCCTACGCCCTCTCAGTTCCTTCTTACTGCCTGTGATGGTTGGTTGGAGTACCTCGTCTTGCATTGCAAGAGCGTTAGTGGTTCTTTACAACCCATTGTCTATCTTCTTTGTATATGGTTCGAAGGTACTTAGTTAGCCATTAAGTTAAGTGTTAGGTTAGTTTGGTAGTTAGAGTCCCAGCTTGGACTTTGCACTGGAGCGGGGTATGCCCCATTCCCCCAGCTTTAAACCATGCTTGTCATGCACTAGGCTGATGCATATTAGTGACCCCCACAACAGCTGCTTGAAGTGCTTGGGGGAGTCCCATATAAAGGACAAGTGCAAGATTTGTAAGAATTTTTGCCCTAGAACCCAGAAGGAGCGGGATATTTGCTTGAGGGTCCTCCTCATGGAGGCTGCGCTTTGTCCTGTGTCGGAGCCATCCTGCTTGGCCTCCGCTCCTAGCACCTTAGCAAAGGTGCAGAATGCACTACCAGCATCTGGCTCTGCCCAGCACCGTTTCACCTTGCCGGTGCCTAAGAAGTGGCAAAAGAAGAATGGCTCCCCGGTACCAGAGGGGAAGGGGGCTTCAGGCAAAGGACCTATGTCAGACTATGTGACCATACCAGAGCTTCATGGAGGTACCACTGCAGTCGGACCCCCTAGCCCAGCCAGAGATCCGACTCTAACTCCTGGGCGTGGCAACGGACTCCAGCTTCTCCTAGGGCTTTTGTTGCCAGAAGTGGCCATGGCGGCTAAAGAGCAAGTAGGCCAGCTGGCACCGCAGATGCTGCACCAGGGCTCGGACTCAGCTAAGACCCCAACATCCAAGGGCAAGTTGAGCTCTACCCTGACATCTGGTGGTGAATTATGGCGAGTGTGGAAAAGAACTCCAGGGGCTGATCTTGTTTGCACAGGCACACCCACCCGCCTGGCATGAGACAACAGCAACTGATAGTGGTTACTTTGGATGGGGTGGGATCCCCAGTTTCTCTGTTATTGGGGCATGAGGAATAAAGTGTTGTTACCCTGATTATGTGAATCAAGGACAATGAAACTGTTTTATGACAGAGGATCTCACCATCACCTAAGTAGCACTCGCTAGACAAGGGACATGGGTTTTGGGAGAGGATGGGGACAGGTATTTGTACCTGATGGTACGGACCCCTTTTGAGGGCCTGAAGCACCAATTGCACCACCTCCTCTCTCCTCTGTTGAATGTCAGAGCTAACTTTGATTCTATTAGGAGTCTAGTTACAAGCTGCTGACCTGAATGTGCATCAGCACTGGGGTTCCCCTACTATGAGCTGAAATCACTAAGAGCTGAAATCACAAAAGAGCTAAAGTTACTAAGAGCTGAGATCACTGAGTGCTGTGTTAACTAGTGGGGGAGCCTGAAGCTATATTGCTAAGCGGCTGGTGGAGCAGTTTGCGGAGACGGCTGGAGGAGGAGCAGCAAGTGGCGCGGAGCCTTGTGGGGATGGTTGGAGTGGCTCACAGGTCAGTGAGCGGAGCGGAGCAGCTCCTAGAGCAGAGCAGTTTGTGGGACGGCAGGAAGTGGACTGGCCCGTGGTGAAGGCTGCAGCGGAACCCCACAGAGAGATGGCCGGTTGGCCTCGGATCACGTAAGGTGCCCCTTAACACCCTGCGTACCCCCTTTTACTCTGGTGCTGCTCTGACCAGGGACAGAGACTTTGGGGGTTGTTGGACTTTTGGGACTTTGGGTGGTTGCTGGACCCAAGAGACTTTGGGGGTGTTGGACTTTGGGGACTCTGGGTGATCTTTGGGTTGCTGGATTCAAGAACCAAAGGGAAAGGACATGGCCCAATTTGCTGGGGTGGGTCTTTTGCTCATAATTTGTGTTAGGAATCCTGTTTGTGGTGTTTTTTCCAATTTAATGCTGATGTTGTTTACCTCATGTTATTAAACATTTTCTGCTACACTCAGACTCCGTGCTTGCGTGAGGGGAAGTATTGCCTCTTAGAGGCACCCAGGGGGTGGTATGTAATTGTCCCAGGTCACTGGGTGGGGGCTGGAGCCGGTTTTGCATCGCGTTATTGAAACGGAACCGTTAGATACAGAACCCGGCACTTGTTGCTGCCAAATTAGATGGGCAGAAGGGTTACACAGGGATACTCTGTAGTCCCATCAAAAGTGAGGGGTGGCAAGACTGTGGTGCTGCCAACTCAGCCCGATGGGCTTGGAGACCTCACTCTGGCTGGGTCTCTGAGACAGGCTCAGCCTGTCTGTCTTACCCTCTGAGTCTGCTGTACTCTCTTTAGGAGAGGTTCCTGCCTAGGAGTTCTCTCCCTGGCTTCAGGAGTCACTCCTGCTGTATGCTGCTTAGGGCAATCGTGCTCCTTCCCCCTCTGCTAACTGCAGTTTCCTCCTTTTTAAAGGCCTTCTCCTTATCATGCATGCTTGACAGGGCCAGAAGAGCGAGGGCTATCCCTGGCACCAGGGCCTTTTCCGTGTGAGGCCTATACATTTAGTCACACCACCTTACATGGTAATGCACAAGGTGGTAATGGACTTCCACATCAGTCGATCAGTTTCTTTCTCATTGTTCCCCAAACTTCACTCTCATCTTGGGGATCCCCACTTTCACACACTGGATACGAGCAGAACTTTGTTATACTTAGGACTAAACCCTAGCATATTTCTAACAGATTGTTTGTTTGTGGTATACAGGAAGAGAGTGATGCAAGGGACATGGACTATTTATACTCAGTTTGTCTAAATTGATACACCTGGGGGAATTCTGTGCCTCTGCGCATGCACAGAATTTATGTCCCCTGTAGATTTCTTTGCTTCCCCACAGAAAAATGACTTTCTGATGGAGAAGCAAAGAGGAAGCCTCAAGAGCGGTCATGTGACCCTCCTCAGCAGTATGTTTCAGGTGCCCAGGGCAGCCAGCAGAAAGGTAAATCACTGTGGGGCAGGAGGCGGGACTGGGGAAGACCTGGCTGGTGGCTCGTACCCTGCGCTGGGCTCAGCTGCTAGTCCTGGCTGGGCTGGGGAGGACGGGACTTCCTCTTCCCCTGCACGGCATCCGGGGCTGTGTCAAACCCATCCCCAGATTTCTCCCCGAGCTGTAGGAAGCTCTGCAAACTCTCTCTCTCTCACACTCTCTCTCTCTCTCAGACACATACACACACACACACACATCCTCCATGCTTCCTGCACCCATCGCTCCTCAGCTGCAGGGGGAGGGATCACTGTACAGGGAGCTGCTCCACCATACACCCAACCCCTGTGCATCCAGACCCCCTCATACCCAGACCCCCCCACCGAGCCTCACTCCCCCTGCACCCAGAATCCCCCTGACAAGCCTCACTGCACCTGCACCACCTCTATGAGCTACCCTCACATGGATCCCCATCGTACCAAGCCTCAACCAACTGCACCTGGATCCCCACTCCACTGAGCCCCACTCCCACAACATCTTGACCCACCACTGAGCCCTCCACTCCCAGACCCCCCCACTGAGCTCTATACCCCCCCAACCCAGACAGCTCCCCTGCTGAGCCCCAGATAAATATCGATAGGAGAAATATGTAGGATAGCCACATTTTGCAGCTTCAATAAGCACTAATACCTCATCTCCTACTTAGATGCCAGGTGCACGCAAGCAGTGCATCGGTCCTGGTTTAACTAAAGAACTCAGCCCACCCTCCATTTTGAGAAGTATTGCTCACTACACTCTCGTAGGTGGGAATGCACTCAAAGAAGAAAGTAAATTTACTTGCTAGTAACTGTTCTTTGAGAGTTACTCCTGTGCATTCACACAGAGCTCTCTTCTTAGAGTATAACGCTGCAGTTCAGGAGAAGGCACTGAAGCAGTTGGTGGGGGCTGCTCTCTCTTATATACTCTCGGATGTCAAACACTTATGTCACCAAGGGGCATTCATGCAGGCCCACAGCTTTGGTAAAGATTCTGGTAGCTTGGTACCGGGGCTGCCAAGTCCACACTTGCACATGGGCAGAGGTGACTCTTGAAGCACAGTTACCTGTTAGTAATCTCTCTCTGATAAGGAATTCCCAACACTGACTCTCACCCTGTTTAGGAACTCTGCTGTGAGATGCTATTTGAGTTCTGCTGATTCACTGGGGCAAGTGTAGCTCATTGAGTCCACTCTGGAGAGTTGCTCTCTGGACAGAAGCAACTGGAGTTTAGTATACTGAGATCAGTTTAGAGACCTTAGAAATAGCCAATCTTAGGTATAATGCTTAGGCTGAGGTTTACGTATTTGTTGGCATCTGAGTTAATGATAAATCTACTCCAGGAAGGTTACAAAAGTTACTCTAGGAAGATGACTTCAATATAACTATATTGATTTACACCAGTGTCAGATCTGACCCAACAAGAGTAGATTCTTTTTAGAGCAAGGTGGAAATTCTATCAGTTTACACTGCCCATCCAAAGTGTTGCACCTTTGAGGGTCCATACCTATATGAGAAGTTCATGCATTAGAGCTTCACACCAACATTACTTGATTTCTCCAGGTATAGGTCCTACACATCTGTGTACTAGAGGTAAGTTGTATGCAACATAGTTATAGCAGTGTAGGTCCCAGGTTATTCAAGAGACAACATGGGTGAGGTAATATCTTTTATTGGATCAATTTCTGTGGATAAGAGACACAAACTTTATCTCTTTCACGCACAGAAGTTGGTCCAATAAAAGATATTACCGCACCCACCTTGTGTCTACTAGAGACAAGGGCAGTCCCGAATATACTGATGTCCCTCTTAGTCTTTGTATTTGAAAACATGTCTAGATTCCAATGGACCATCAAGCAATCTGCCTCTAGGCATCCCTCCTCGCTTGTTGCAAAATAGAAGAAAAACATGATCCCAGGCAGAACAAAATCTTCTGCAGGGTCTCTGGATCAGGGAGAATTGTTCAGTTATCCCTGTGGTAGAGGAAATCAGTGGTAAACCTTTTTGTTACTTGTCTGAACAATGAATTACCTGTGTTCTGCTGATACCCAGAGAAGGCGTGAGTAACAGTAGGGAGAAATTAGTATTGGGGAAATTACGTTTACCATATATACTCGTTCATTAGCCCATTCGTTTATACATCGACCCCCCCAAGATGGCTAGGTAAAAATAGCAAAAACTGTATGACCCTTTAATAAGTCGACCCTATATTTCAGGGGTTGGCAAACTTTGGCTCCTGGCCCGTTAGGGTAAGCCACTAGCGAGCCTGGACGTTTTATTTACCTGGAGCATTCACAGGCACAGAGCCCCTCGGCTCCCAGTGTCTGCGGTTTGCCTTTTCCAGCCAATGGGCTGGGAATGGCAAACCACAGCCACAGGGAGCCGAGGGGCTCCATGCCTGCAGACGCTCCAGGTAAACAAAATGACAATGTATTAGATATTCAATTCAATGATTCCCTAAAGTTTAAAATCATCAAATTTTGGTGTAGACCCATTTATAAGCTGACTCCCACGCTTTGATGCGTCACTTTTTTACCAAAAATATTCTGCTTATGAACGAGTATATACAGTAGGGTTTGTAATGACCCAACCACTCCCAGTCTTTATTCAGGCCTAGTCTGATGATATCTAGTTTGCAAATTAATTCCAGTTCTGCAACTTCATGTCAAATCTGACATCAGGAATCATAACATTCAAAAACCAGTAGGAGAACACTTCAGTCTCTCTGGTCACTCAGTAACAGACCTCAAAGTGGCAATTCTTCAACAAAAAAACTTCAAAAACAGACTCCAACGTGAAACTGCAGAACTGGAATTAATTTGAAAATTAGATACCATCAGATTAGGCCTGAATAAAGACTGGGAGTGGTTGGGTCATTACAAAACCTAAACTTAATTTCCCCAATACTAATTCATCTCCACTGTTACTCACACCTTCTTGTCAACTGTCTGTAATAGGCCACTCTCCTACCATTTCAAAAGTTATTTTTCCTCCTTTGGTATCCTGCTGTTAATTGATTTATCTGGTTTGACTGACCTAACACTTGGTAAAGCACCCCCATCCTTTTATGTATTTATACCTGCTCCTGTATTTTTTACTTCATACATCTGATGAAGCTCACGAAAGCTTATGCCCAAATAAATTTGTTAGTCTCTAAGGTGCCACAAGGACTCCTTGTTTTTTTTTAAATATTCAGTTACTCTACCCTAGTTACTGTTCCTCAGTCTCAAAATTGAGTGTTTCTATAGGCAACAACTCAAGTGACTAAACTATAGATATTTAAGTAACATACCTATTGATGAAACATCGTACTATGTAACACACACTTACTGGCCCACCTTTTAAATTACTTAGAGGTTTGACAGTAGTGACCACATCTGAGATGGAATGTTCATATAATGAATGCTTGCTTTAGGAAAGAGAGACAGTGCTCATAATGAAATCTTAATATCTATGTCAGATTGCATACAGATATCCTAAAAGGATGGATATTTGAACAATCCATTAAGAAAATATAGAAATTATAGTTAGAGATAATCCATTCCTTGTTAAGAAGAAAGTTTCTATATGGCAGTTTCATAATGTATGGTATGTTTGAGAACAGTTTCACATCTTGGTTCATACTTTTATTCAAGAAGAATCCATCTTTGTTTCTACACTGATATGTATTATCTATTTTGTGGTAGTAAATACGTAGAAACAGTGTAAAGAGCCCAACTTTTATTTGGGTAATATATTGTGGATACAAATTGTTTCCACAAGAAAGACTCTTTTTTGAAAATCAGAGTCAAAATGATTTCATACAAACCCTTTGATTATTGTAATGTTAATGACCTACTAAAATCAATTATGACTGTACAGTTCTATATTTCAATGGTGTAAATATGTTTATAAACAATTACAATAATTTATATTCTGTTTGCCAAGAATGATATTCAATATTTATTTGTATTGTTTTCACAATGTTTTTCAGGGGCAGGAGTGTTAGAGGATAAAACAGAAGCCAGTAATGACACAGTGGTATCCAAGAGAAGAGTAAGACCTTATCTTTTAAAATACAAGCTTAAATGATCAATTCCCATTTCCTTTTTGATTAAAAAGCCACATGCAAGACATTTTTTCAAACTCATTTTTGAAATATTATGTCAGTTTAGCCACTGTCAACTATTTTTAGGCCCTCAAATTTTCATGTACTTGAAAAAATGATTCTTCTTGCCAAAGTTCAATCATGCCTTTACTTTTTTTGGTAGGAGTAGTAAAAATATTATTTGCAACTGATACACTACTGCAATGATTCAGGTGTTTTATTCTCAAGTAATCTACAAGTGAATATTAAAAACAATTGTAATATGATTTCAGTCATGTGTTTTAGAGCCAATAAGGTGAAATTAAAGCTTCTGGCTGGTACTTTTATGTCTGTTTTATAGGTTTCATCGTATCATAGAAATGTTGGACTAGAGGGGAGCTTGAGAGGTCATCCATTCCAGACCTCTGTGCTGAGGCAGGACCAAATAAACTTAGACCATCCCTGACAGGTGTTCATACAACCTGTTCTTAAAAACCTCCAATTATGGAGATTACACAACCTCACTTGGAAGCCTATTACAGAACTTAACGACCCTTATAGTTAGGAAAATCTTTCAAATATCTACCTAGAGAGATTTTCCTTGGTGCAGATTAAGTCCGTTACTTCTTTTACTACCTTCAGTGGACATGGAGAACAATGGATCATCCTCCTCTTTATAACAGCCCGTAATGTATTTGAAAGCTTTATCAGCGCCCCCCCCCCCTCAGTCTTCTTTTCTCAAGAAGAAACATGCCCAATGTTTTTAACCTTTCCTCTAGGTTAGGTTTTCTAAGTCTTATAATTTTTGTTGCTCTTCTCTAGACTCTCCAATTTGTCTACATCTTTCCTAAAGTGTAGTGCCCAGAATTGGACACAGTACTCCAGCTGAGACTCACTAGTGCCAAGTAGAGCAGGACAGTTGCCTCCTGTGTATTAGGTACAACATGCATGTTCATACACCCCAGAATGATAGCCTGTTCCACAACTGCATCACATTGTTGACTCATTCAGTTTGTGATCCACTATAACCCTCAGATCCTTTTCAGCAGTATTACATCATAGCCATTTATTCCCCATTTTGTAGTTGTGCATTTGATTCTCCTTCCCAACTTTGCACTTGTCTTATTGACAATCTTATTGATTTCAGACCAATTCTCTAATTTTTCAAGGTCCTTTGGAATTCTAATCCTGTCTTCCAACCATTCCCACCATGGTGTCATTTGCATATTTATAAGAATACTCTCTATTCTGTTGTCCATGTCATTAATGAAAATATTGACTAGTACTAACCCCTGCGGGACTCCACTAGATAAAACCTCTCAGTTTGACAGCAAACTATTGATAACTACTCTGAGTACAGAGTTTCAACCAATTGTGCACCCACATTACAATAATTTCATCTAGACCACATATGTACTCCCTTGTATATTTATTATTTGGAGTTACTTTCACCCGTTTGAGTTACATATGAATGTGTTCTAACAACTGGGATGTAAAGTTCCTTATTTATGTATATATATGGATGTTAAAATTGGTTATACTATGTGTTACAGGTTGCCTTTCTAGCATTTGATAAGTCTTTACCAAATGCTAGACAAATAAATCCCTAACAGTTCAAAGCAAAACACTGAAAAAAAATTAAACAATGCTCTATGTATATGCCCTGCCTTCTTGCTACAAGCCCCATAATGTAGGCCTCCAAAGCCTCAGATTTGAGGCTAATAATTGTGGAAAACCCACTAGGTACAGTCAAATATAGATGGAGTTCATTTTTTTAAAAAGATCTAGAGTAGGTTTTAGAGACACTAGAATGCACAGGAACTCTCCTGTGCCTATCCGTGAGCCCTGATAATTCTCAGACAGACAATCAGATGTTTAAAGGCTAGATTTTTGTGAGAGTTGAACTCCCGTTTAGGTTATGGCTAGACTAGGAAAATAAATTGTGTTTAAAAATATGTTACCTAACATGTTTTAACTATTTTCTTAATCTAGCTATGGCTTGAAGCTGTGAGCTATTAACATTTTCAAAAGAACTTAGTGCCCAACATTCCAGTCTTTTGGAAATCTGGTCACTTATTTTGGTGTCTGTGGGTATGTCTAACCTGCAGTTGGAGGTGTGATTGCCATGTGTGTAGTCATACTTGAGCTAGCTTTAATCTAGCTACCACAGGTACCACTAATAGTGAAGTGGTAGCAGCATGGGCAAGCTACCCAAGTAAGTATTCAGGGCCCTGGGCAGGCTTGTATAGATTACACTGAAGCACCTGCTCCTGTGGTTTCACTTCTATCGGTACCTCAGATAGCTAGGGTATGCCTATCTGTGCTGCAATCACACACTCCAACTGCAGGGTAGACACACTGACAGGCACCAAAATAAGTGGCCAGATTTCCAAAAGACCAGAAGGTTGAGAGCTGAGCTCTCTTGAAATTATGGCTGTAAATCCAAGTGGTGAATTCTTTGGAAAATGTGTCCTTTAGTTTTCATTGTGTACAAGTCGTGTTGCCATATTTAATTAAATTATATTTATTTATTATTTCAATTATATAAACTAATTAAAAGTGCACCCACCCAAAGTGCCTTATCATATAAAATCATTGCTAGTAAAGTTTCCAGATGACACAGACATTGGTGGAGTGGTAAATAATGATGGGCACAGCTCAGTTATACAGATCTATCTCGATCGCTTGGAAAGGTGGGCTTTTTTGAACAATTTGTGTTTTAATGCAGCAAAATGCAAGGTCATACATTTATGAGGAGATAATATAGATCAGGCTTAAAGATGGAAGACAGAATCCTGGAATACAGTGACATTGAAAAGCACTTAGGAGTAACAGATAACCACCTGAACATGAGATCCCAGTGTGATGCAGTAGCTAAGAGAGTGAAGGTCATCTTTGTTCGTGTAAGCAGGAAAATACCAAGTAGGAGGCAGTGTCAGGATCCAAACAAAGGTAGTCAGGGCCAAGAATCAGAGCAGGGACACACCTGAGGCTGGGAGCAGAGGAGTTCATAGGTTCCAGGCCAGGGTCAGATTCCAAGCCAGGTTGCAGGATCCAAGTCAAGAGGCAAAGTTCAAGTCAAGTCAAGGTCAAAGCCAGGCATTCAAGAACAGTCATGGCAGCTACAGGAAATTCACACTGTTTCCTGGACACTTCCTGGAATGCCCCTTGAGTTTATATAGGGCAGGAAGCCAATCAGGAGCCATGAGGCTGCTGTCTGTCAAACCCTTGAGGTGGACCTACCCATGGTCTGTGTCCACAGTGGGTCACAGTGGTGAACAAATGGGTTACAGCTGCTGCTGGGTGGCAGGCAGGAGAGGTCAGCTGCCTGGTATCTCTGCAGGTCTGGGTTCTAGATCTGTGGGGACCTTATAATAGGGAGGTGATACTACCTCTATAGATGGCATTAGCAGCATACAGTCTCCAGTTCTGGTTTCCATCCTCAGAAAAGATCTTGAAAAATTGTAAAGGGCTCAAAAAAAATCTTCAAGAATGATTTGCAGTCTGGAAAACATGCCTTATAATGAGAGACTTCAAAAGCTCAATTTATTTAGTATATCCAAGAGAAAGTTAAAAGGAGATTGGTAAGTATGTACAGGGGGAAGAGATGGCTCTGTATTTTAGCAGAAAAAGGCATAACACAATCCAGTGGTTAGAAGGTGAAGCTAAACAAATTCAGATTAGAGGTAAAATGCACATTTTTAACCAGGAGGATAATTAACCATTGGAACTTATTGAGAGATATGATATATTTTCTATTACTTTGTCTTTAAATCAAGAGTTGGTATCTTTCTAAAAGATATGCTATAACTCAAACAGAAGTTATGGGCTTGATGCAGAAACCATTGGGTTAGATTCTTTGGCCTGTATTACGCAGGAGGTCAGACTAAATGATCTGGGCTTAAAATCTATGAATTTAGCATATATTAAAAATACAGAAATAAAAACACTAGCCTCCCCAAAAACCAGAAAAAAAATTCCACTCCATCATCAGATAGTCATTTTCAATCCATACATTTTGGTCCTCAGCTCACCCTTTCCTCTTCAAGAGAGACAGGCCTTGCAGAGTAACAGATCTGATCTCTCTCTCTTCCATTTTGACAGAATGTAGAAGACAACTTATAGTTGTGGACTGCTGGATGTAGACATGCTAGAAAAAAATAATTTATTTTGCTAAAATGTTTTATAATATCAAGAATATGGAAACAGTTAAGTCTCTTTTCTTTTAGACAACATAACTAGAGCTTGAGTCAATCCCTCATTCATTCCATCGTCAAATAAGTCACTTCATTTTTTCTGCATTAGGATACCTTTCTTGAAGATAATAAAAGTAGTGTGATATTCCTAATAACACTAGAGTCAACCTTTTGATTTCCTGTATGTTGAAACATAAGAGCCAAAATGCTGCATTTCTACTGCATGTGGGAACGCAGTCACTAGACAGTACAGGGAGATATTGGATTTCATAAGGTGATATACCTTGAATAAATGTAGGACTAAAAATGAAAGTTTGTTAAAGCTGGCAACTCAGGGTCTGCATTTCAAGCTCCATCAACATTCTCATCACTACCACTATTGCTAGAAACACTGAAATAATTTTGTCTGTATTTATACCACAATTGCTACTATGGTATTTGTGTTCCTGACAAATTTTTGTCAGATGGATCAATAAATTGCCTCTTTGGAGACTTTTAACACAAGATGGATTAATTAAAAGTTTCTATTTCATTGATAGAAATGGAAATAGAAATTTTAACATAAGAGGTGGATAGTTTAGATTATCAAGTGGAGTCCATTAATATAGGACAAAACACCCTGAATAAAGATTGAAAAAAACCAAAACAAACCTCCCCACCATTTAATGCAATTCTGATGGAAGTGATTTTCAGAACTAGATAAGAAGAAGAAACTTAAGAGTTCAATGAAGTTTCTGAATTATATAATACAGGAAATGTTTATTTTTAATGTATTGTAATGTTGTAGAATTCCATTGCAGAAGCCAATCATGAGTTCAGAAGGAAATGGAGGCCCATAATAGGGCATCAGTGGAGTTATCCTTATGTATGCTATTCATTAGTTTACTTATGCTAGAAATATTATTATTATTTTATTTGCATTATCATAGTCTAGGAGTTCTAATCATGGACCAGGACTCTGTTGTGCTAGGTGTTATACAAACCCAACAAAAAGACAGACCCTATGACAATATAGACAGATGAGGGAGTAAAAGGAAACAATGAGACAGTATTGGTCGGTACGATAGGTAGGTATCTCAGCATACCAGCACCCTTACCATTATCATTTTTTTGTAAGCATCTTGGCTATGGAGAATTTTGAAGAAAAATAATAAGTTTGTTTTGTGGATGTTTATGGGGAGTTCCTCCAAAGTGTGACGAGCAGCATGGGAGAAAGCATGAAGGTGGCTATTTGTGTATTTAACAAGTGGGTGGTACAGGGTAGCATCATGGGTCAATTGGAGGTGGGAGTTGACCTCTTAGTGCAGAATGAGAGACAATAGATAGGTTGTGAAGGACCTTGAAAGTGAAGTGAAGTAGTTTATGTTTGATACAATAGTGAAGAGGGAGCCAGTGGAGGGATGCAAATAGAGGGGGGACATGGTCAAAGCAACAGACTAAGAAAATTGTCTTTGCAGCTGCATTCTTAATGGATATGAGCAGGGCATTTGTCAAGGCCAGAGAAAAGAATGATGCAGTAATCAAGATGTGAGATGAAAATTTAGATGAGAATTTTGGTTGTGTGGATGGAAAGGCTGTATCTCAGAGGTACTGTGCAGATAGAATCAGCAAGACTTAGACATAGTCTGGATGTGAGGTCCTACAGAGAGTTCAAAGTTGAAGATGATATCCAAGTTATGGGCTTGAGCTATAGTGGTGTTGTCTACAGTCATTGAGAAAGGAGGTAATAGAGATGGCTTGGGGAAGAGGAGAGATTAAGCGCTCTGTTTTAGCCATTTGGGTTTGAGCTGACGGCTATGGAAATGGCAGAGAGACAGGCCAAGATTTTAATTTGGACAGAAGAAGACAAGTTTGAAGTAAAGAAGTACATTTGTGAATTGTTCACATAGAGATGGTAGCTCAATTTGTTGTTGAAATTACTCCAGAGATAAGGTATAAAGAGAGAAGAAAAGGTTACCAAGGATGGTCCCCTGTGGAACTCCCAGAGTTGGACGGGGTGGGGGGGAAATGAAGGGTAAGCTGAAGGAGGAATTAGAGTGGTAGGAGGAGAACCAGGAGAGAACATTGTTATGGAAGCTAAGGGAGGACAAGATTTCAAGAAAAGCATGATTAATGGTGTTGAAGGCAGCTCACAGGTCATTGAGGATGAGATAGAGCCCGGTTCTGAGTTTTGGTGAGGAAGAAGTCATTGTAGACTTTTAGGGCAGTTTAAATGGAATGCAAGGAGTTGAAATCAGATTGAAGATCTAAGATGGAATTGGAGAAGAACTCTAAACAGCAATTATTAATAGCATGTTCAATGAGTTTATAGATGAAAGGGAGTTGGGGTGGTTGCTGGAAAGACAAGTGGGGTCAAAGGCAGATTTTTTTTTAAGATGGGAGAGATTAAAGCAAGTTTGTATTGTTGATGGGAGAGAATCAGAGGCCAGATCTTCATGACTGGCTCTTTGGCCATAAAGGTTTATTAGTGTAAATTGATTTTAGAAATCAGCTATGACCAAACATCTTAATATATCAGGTAATATCATTCTGTAAGAGCAGAATTTACAGCAACAGACACAAAATCAAGAGGAGTTAGAGCTGATGACCAAGTGTGAATACAGATTAATATTAGGCCTTATGCACAGGGTTTTGGGAAGCTCAGTGATCTGTGATGCAATGAAAGTAGTTTTTTCTTTAAAGTTTGCTTAAATTGTATGTGAATTTGATGCTCGTTAAAGTAATAGTGCAAGTAGGCACTGTGCAGGATACATTACATCCTGTACATTATCTGTCCTTTACTCCCAACCTGCAACACTGTTGCTGTTTCAGTCACAACAGAATTTTTCTATCGTGCTGAATCGTGCTACATTGGTGTTTTTGACAACTATCCAGTAGGGACTAGAATGCTACTATCAAACTCATTTTAAAAGTTGAACCCTTATATAGTAGAGACATAAGGCTACAGCAATAGCTCACTGCAGCAACTAGGAAGGAACCTCTTAAGAGAAATCCATTATACTTATGCAAAAGTAGTATTTTTCATATTAATTGTATCTAAAATATATGATCAAGAGATTTTTTTATTTAGTCTCCTGCAATGTGCTGCATGTAACTATAGATGCATTCTGTTCTATTTCTGTTCCTTATTAATAATATAAAATTTAATTAAAACTAAAAAATACCTTAATTTACTGTAGCTGCTTCTACTCTATAATTAAAAAATGAGCAAGTTCTTGGCATGCTATCATTTTAGCAAACCTGCTTTGAAAAAAATAAAGTTTAAAAATTCTGTTGTTTGGGCAGCAAAGCCTTACCATTTGTACTTACCAAGAACTCAGTTTAAAGGTCAGTTCTTCTCTGAAAAATGATTCAGTAAATTAACATTGAGAGATTCCTTGTTTGTATCTAAACGTTTTCTATAACAAATGTAGTCAATTCACAAGTTTACAAAAACACTTTTCTAACAGCCAGTCCTTCAAATTCAACATGGGCTTAGTATCAGAGGGGTAGCCATGTTAGTCTGGATTTGTAAAAAGCGACAGAGTCCTGTGGCACCTTATAGTCTAATATACGTATTGGAGCTTAAGTTTTTGTGAGTGAATACCCACTTCATCAGACGCATGTGATATTGTTTATATTTTACCTCTTTAGGGACATGTGATAGTTGAAACAAGCAGGCATAGGCTTTGCAAAGGATTTCTGAAAACAATCATTCTTTACTTTAGACAGCACAGGAGAAAAACAGATCTAGGTAAAGCAATAAATGCCTATGTGCCATTCCCTGTCTCAGTTACCTTACCACTCTTGAGCATTCTTTGGGAATTGGGTTAGCGTTTTTCCAGTGTTCCAGGTCCCATCTGCTAGGCCACCTTTCGCAAGCTCATGGCTTCTCCTCCGAATCAGGGAGTCTATCTGGAGTCCCTGCCTTCAACTTTCTGTCCAACAGTCAACAGAACCTGTCTCCCTTATAAAGCTGTCCCTTTTGTTCCTCTCTGTCTCTGAATCCCTCTGTATTTTAAAAGGGCTATAACCTCATATAAGCCTCTTTATTCCCCTTTTGGGGAAGTTCCACTGCTTGACCCCTTCTTCCTTGCAGACAAGCTAGGTCAAACTGGATCTCCAAGGCTTCAGCCATCCCATTGTTCTATAATGCTCCTATTGGAATGGGATCCATTCAGGTTACTGATTCTCCATTGTCCCTAGTCTCAGAGAAATGTGGCACAAACCCTTGGTAGCAGATAGCCCATACACTGAGGCATTTAGTAATACAGGAATTTCATAAAATCATCCAGAATTCATAAGCTGTATGTAGACAGATTCTTCAAATTGTCACAGGAGTGAAAAGCAATAAATCTTTATTAGCCACTAAAATAAGCAGATATGACTGACAACTCACAATAAGCAGATCTGTTGAGTAAGAAAGTATTTTTACACAGTCAGCTTTCAGAGTAACTGTACTTTCAGCATTTCACTTAATTCTCCTTCAGACTTCCCAATAGGAGGAAAGTCTGATGGAGTATTAAGTTTCCTCTTTGATCACTTCTGACAAATATACAAAGGATGAAATTTTCATTTTTGGCAATCTTGTCAAATTTCCCATTTCAATAGTGATAAAGGTCTGAAATTCCTTGGGGAAAAAAGATTAATAAATCATTTCTTATATGAAGGCAAAATTCAAGGGTCAAAGTGAATCCAGCTAACAAATTTGAGCAAACCACCAATATATTTGAGATAATTTCAGAGTTAGAATGAATATATATATATAATATTTATACAAATATAGATTAAAGCCAAAGGTATTTAGATTTAGTGTAGTAGCGCAGCACTTACATGAAAAGTTATCTTTTGATTTGTGTTACTTAATATGTGATCCTAAACTGATTATTCCTAAGAAGTACTGATGTTTTGGAATATTCTATTATCTACCAGTTATGGAAAGTGTAAAAGAAAGTTTGTATCATTATCTTAATATATATATTCATTTAGAAAATCCTAATAATTAAAAATATGTTATTATTTGTATTACAATAGGGCCCAAAAGCCCCAACTAATCTCTGAGGACCCATTGGGCTAGCCACTGTACAGACCCATAGTGAGAGGCAGTTCCTAGTTATCTTGTAAATAGACGAAGCATTTGAAAAGTCAGAAGGGAAACAGAGGCACAGAGAATGAAATTACTTGCCCAGTGTAACACAGCAGGTCAGTAGCAGAGCCAGCAATAGAACCCATATTTGCCAACTTGCACTCCAGTGCCCTGTCCAAAAGAGCACAGTGTTTGCTTTCCTTTTATCATCATTAACCTGTAGTTTAAAAAAACCCCAGAGTCTTGATGAAGAACATATATTATCTTTTTGAGCTGACAGTCTAATCATCCTTCAAGAGTACTGTAGCATGGATTAAGCTATCATTTCTTTTTTTTGTATTCATACACACAAAATATACACTCTACACAGTACAAGGTATTTTTAATATAAATTGTGTATATACATGCTTAGCACATGTGACATACCTGTCTTATAAATCAAACTACAAAAGTCAGAGAAGAAGCCTACTAATATTTAGTATCATAATGAAAGCCTGAATCCACTTAAGGGATCTACAAAAACATTACTTGAGTTGGTGTAATTGTTTTATTGGATTTTTTAAAAATGTTTTGGTAAATAATTTTTCATATTTGTAATTACAAGTTTAAATTATTCTCCTGTAAAAGTTCATGTAGTTACAGAATGTACTAATATATAGCAGAAAATTACTTTAAAATGTTACAGCATATTACCACTCACAAACCAAGTTTTATTATTTTTGTGTCTCAGATAAAAGCTCAGAAAAAGCAAGTTGTCAAGAAAAATAGAAGTGGCATTGGACAAAAAAGAAAGTAAGATTTGGGTAGTTCTTTTTTAACATTTTTACTGTGTAATTAAATAACTTCCAATGACTTGGTAGCACTGTGATTAGTATATCATGCTATTATGTGAGATTGCTTCTGTCGTTTCTGAGAATGTGGGTGCTGGAGTAGAAAGAGCACCTACTTGCCCTCACTAACAATATCCAAGTCAATGCAAGAGCACTGCTGAAGGGAAGACATTTGGCCCTCTGTGGCCAGAAGGGTTGCAACAGCGAATCTTGAAGAGGAGATGTGTAAATCAAGGGTGATGCGTTAGTGAAGAATTCAGGAGGACCATCAAGAAAGAAATATAAACACTATTTTTTCAGAACTTAGAAACATTGTTAAGCATGATTTCAATAGTCTTTCACAAATTCACTGCTACTTACCTTGCTAAATAATTTACTGTTAGTGATAATTGGCTAGATTTTCAGCAGGCTTTCATTTTTGTTCCTGCAATTATGCAGATACAAATAATAAAAGCAGTTTATTTGTGTGGAGGAATGATTAGGTCACTTAGATGTTGAAGTACCTGATTTGTGGGTACAATAAGGTACTTGGATATCTATATTAGCTAAATTTAGCCTGGACAATTTTTGTGGATTAGAGTTTGGAAATTTGGCTCATTTTATGTCTATATTTGAGTTTTTCTGTGTATAAATAGAAATTGCTTCTCATAATACATTTCTTCTTACTACTTATCCAAACCCTGGGACCAAAACTCTGTTAATAATATGGTATAAACAGAGGATTGTACCTATAATAAGTATTACTACCAGGAAATGAATGAGAGAGACAGGTGTTTTTTCACAAATCAATATGTAGCAACTATTGTAAGAAAGAACCTAGAAAAATGTTGTATGAATAAATATTATATTTTAAAATGTCCTTTAACTATGCATCATTAGTGACTTGTATTAAATGTGTGAAAATCTTTTTCTAGGAAAAGTATGTTAAGATGCTCTCTTGAAACAATGGTTTCAGATGACTTCCTGTCAAAAGAAAATCTGGGTATGTATAAACTATCTGTTGTTTAATTACAAGTATCCAGTTACTTTGAATAATATTTACATACATTTAGCATCTTAATATATTTAAGCTTTTGTGTCCCTTTTGTGTTGAAAAGATTGTCTTTGATGAACAATAATATTTTAGCATACATGTCACATGTATACATACAGAACAAAAAACAAATTCCAAGACACCTGTTGCTGCAATGTTAAATTCTCCTTAGAGTCATTGTGCACATATACATTCCACTGTAGGTGTATGTGTGCCCAGTGCACTCTAGTCAGAGACTTTTTGCCAGCAGGAGTAGTGGGTGGCACATGCGACTGCCATCTTTGTGCTCCAAACTGAGAATATGAAAGGGGTGTGGCTGCTGCCTCCCTCTCAGTTCCTTCTTATCATCCATGTCAAGAGATGGGGCTGCCTGTTAAGCTTGGATTTTCTTTTCTTGCCAGATTTTAAAAATATATTGTACATATTTTGTTCATAGTTTTAGTGTTGTAGGTTAGTTAGATAGTTCACACTTTGTGTTCTGGGTGTCTCTTATCATGCAGAGATCCCCAGGATTTAAACAGTGTGCCACTTGCAGGACAGTAACATCTGTGAGTGATAGGTACTCAAGCTGTCTTGGAAGAGGGACATGTTGGGGACAAATGTTCATACATACCTCTTTCCCAGCAAGGATAAAGAATTTGAGGGAATTCCATATCAGTATTAATTTGCTTGAGAAGTCGATGCACCCCACTTCAGAGCCTGACCCTCACTACAAAGGAAGGGAGATTTCTTCTATGTGGAGTGCACCTCTGGTTGCTCAGGCCCCAAAAACAAAATCTGGATAAAAGAGATCATCTCCTTCTTCTCTTGCAGCTTCCTCAAAACAGAGGAAGTTTCCTTCACCATCTGAGGCTAATAGACCATCCTGGTCTTATATGTTGTCCCACAAATGGGACAGATCATCTAAAAGTCCATCGTTATTGAACTGAAGTCTAGTCATAAACACCAGTGTTCACTGGTACTGTTCGATGTAGCACTGTCAACTCTGGTGGGGCCATCAAGACAGGTACCATCATCATCTTCTACTCGAGCACTATCAGGTGCTGTCTGTGGAGCACTTACCTCCAATTACAGTAATGTTGATGTCACAAGCATTCTTTGTGACAAAAAGCTTATTGTGCCTTTTTGTGCCTAATTCACTCTCTGGTATCAATGGCAGCAGTTTCATCCACATAAGCACTGTCCGCACTGTCTACCTTGTCTGCTCAGTCAGCACTGTTGGCACCATCTGTAATGCTGGCCCCGTCGGTGCAATCCATATACCAGTCAGCATTTTGTCCTTTGCTACATATCCCACCTGGACAAATAGAATCAGCTTTAACACTGGTAGTACTGCCTGTGCAGCAGCATGCCTCACCAGGGCTGAAGCATCTGCTGACACCCACTGGAGCAGCTTCTCCATTTCTTGAAGGGAGCTACATCATCTTCTCCTCAGATTTGCCTTTCCTCCATTTCCTCTACTGTCAACAGTCCTGCTGAAAATAAAAAGAAATAGAGCCCATGTCATTCTAATTGCTCCTACTTGGCTGAGACAGACCTGGTACCCTTACCTGTCACAATATCCCTCTCTGAGCCATTCTGCACCTCTTCTCACAGAACAGAGGATGTACCCTGCATCCCAGTTTGGGGATTCTCTGCCTCAAGGCATGGCTCCCAGTCGGTTCCAACACCTAGAAAGCTCCTGTTCAACGGAGGTACAAGAAGTTCTGTGCACAGCAGAAAGGCCTGACTTGACGTACTTACCTGCAAAAATGGTCCAGATTTCAAATTTGGTGCTCTTTTCAACAAATTTCCCCAACATCCGCAACTCTTTCCACATATCCTAGACTAAGCATTGACCCTAAAGCTCTCTCAGGGTCCACTTAGCAGCTATAACAGCTTTCCACCAGCCTGTTAAGGATATTCAGTGCTGTCACATCCAACCACTAAAAGTAAACCTCTTCCCACATCCTTGTCGTCCGATTCCCATGTGGGACTTAAACCTGGTACTGAAAGCATTGATTAGGCCTTTCAAACCTATGGCCACCTGTTCGTTGTTGTACCGTTCCATGAAAACGGCCTTCCTGATAGCAATTACCTCGACCACGAGAATAGGAGAGAGAGCTGTTCTGAGGGCACATCCCCCACCCTACATGGTATTCTTCCCAGAGAAGGTTACGCTTAAGCCTCATCCAAAATTCATCTCTAAGGTGACCTCCCTGTTTCATGAATCAAATTCGCCTTTCAATCTTTTACCTTAATATTGCATACCTTGAATGTCAGGAGAGCCCTGTCCTTCTACCTGGACAGTACTAAGGCCTTCAGGAAGTCCCATAAGCTTTTCCTCTCCATTGCAAAAAGAGCCATGGATTCAGCAATATCAGCCCAAAGGCTTTCAAAGTGGGTCTTGACTTGCATCAGACACTGTTCCAAGTTCACAATATGATCCCTCCAGACTCTGTTCGGATACACTACACAAGGTCAATTTCTTCACTGTTGCCTTCTTCAAGAATGTCCCTATCTTGGAGATTTGTAGCGCGGTGACATGGCCCATATTTTCACAGAACACTATGCGATGATTGGGGACTCTGCTGCTGAAGCCATCTTTGGCTCCATAGTACTGCCATTTGTAACAGACCCAACTCCGAAGTCCCAGCCCTCCAGAAGGGGTATTTCTTGGGAGTCACCTACAGTGGAGCACCCCCAGGGACACTACTCGAAGAAGAAGTTGTTACTCATCTTGTGCAGTAATGATGCTTCTTTAAGATGTGTCCCGCTATGGGTGCTCCACCACCTATCCTCCTCCCTTCTACTTTGGAGTTCTTGTCAGTGACTGCGGTAGAGAAGGAACTGAGGGTAGGGGCGCACTGCCAACCTCCTGGCGCAGCACAAGGAGAGAGAGCATGTGTGGACCTAACGGAAACTGCTACCGAAGTTCTCAGATCAGCAGTGCAGGGACACAAGCACACCTACAGTGGAGTACCCATAGGGACACACATCTTGAAGAACCATCATTACTGCACAAGGTGAGTAAATTCTTCTTGCTACCAATGAAAATAGTGTGTTTGGTAGCAGTTACTTTTGTGAGGATGGCGTCAGAGCTTCAAGCATTACTAGCAGACCCTCCTTTCACAATATTCCACCAGGGCAAAGTCTCTCTCAGGCTGCACCCTAAGTTTATACCAAAGGTTGTTTAACATTCCACCTCAATCAAACCAACCAAACTTCTGTTTTTTGTTTTTGAAGCCTCACTCTAATAAAACTGAGGAGAGGCTTCATACATTGGATGTCTAGAGAGCTTTATTCTTTTACCTACACATACAAAGTCTTTCAGGTAATCTCCTAGATTTTTTGTATCCTGTGCTGAAAGGATTAAAGGCAACCTCTTACAGTTCAGTATATATCCCACTGGATTTCTGACTATATCTAGCTAAGATCTCTTGTCCTATAAGGATAACAGTCCTTTCCACTAGGGTTCATTCCACTTGATCAGCCTTTTTGAACAACATACCTATAGTGGACATTTGCAAAGCAGCAACATGGTCATCTGCAGGGCCGGCTCCAGGCACCAGCCTGACAAGCAGGTGCTTGGGGCGGCCGCTCCGGTGAGGGGTGGCACGTCCAGGTATTCGGTGGCAATTCGGCAGACGGTCCCTCACTCCCACTGGGAGAAAAGGACCTCCCACCTAATTGCCGCCGCAGATCACGATCGCGGGGTTGTTTTTTTTTTTTTTTTTTTGGCTGCTTGGGGTGGCCAAAACCCTGGAGCCGGCCCTGGTCATCTGCGCCTACCTTCTCCAGACACTACACTTTTACTTAAGCTTCCTGAGCTGATGTGAACTTTGGCAAGATGATGCAGCAGGCTCTCTTCAAATAATTAAAGTCCCACCATCCTCAAAGTAACTTTTGCTGAGTCACTTACAATGGAATGTGTATGTGCACAACTATTCAGAGGAGAAAAAATGGCTACATACCTGTACAGTTAACTATTATTCTTGGAATGTATATGTGCAAAACATATCTCAATGTCCCTTCTGCTTTCCTGTTACTTTGAGTCTTTGTTGGAGGGTCATGTGAAGGAATGGAGAGGGAGGCAGAGCCACAGCCATTTTATGCCCTCAGCTCTATTCACAAATGTGGGAAGGGGCACATGTGCCACCCACCAGTATGGTTGGCAAAAGTCTCCAACTTAAATGCATAAGGCACACATACACCTACAGTGGAATATGTATATGTTCTCCACACATCTCAAAGAACAATAGTTATTGTACAGGTAAATATTTTTTAAATTATTATTTTAATAGTTAACACAATATGAATTACAAAACCAAGTAAAGATCTTAATAGTTAGCATCCACATCTCAATGCTTTGGAGTCAAGGACATATTCAGCATGATATAGAAAACTTGTGGCAGAACAGGAGACAGAATCCATTCTCGGTCCCAGTCAATGTCTCATAGCATCTGATCATGTAATTAAAGACTGTAGCGTTCATCTGTATTTCTCACAATGCTTTGTTGAGGTGGCTGTACAAGAATTGCTCCGTTTTACAGAGAGAATAACCAAACACATAAATTTGGCTTAATCTAATTGAGAGACAATGTGGTTAAATTAGTGAGATTTGGATATGCCATAGCAGAGATCTGGGTCCTATTCCCAGCTCTGTCAGAAATGATCTCTCTGAAATGATCATGAGCAACCTCTCAGATCATCAGTTAACTCATCTAACCTCTTACGGTAATGGCCTAAGTGAATATGGGCTGTGAAGGACACAATTGTTAACAATGATCAGTGGAAGAGGGGAGACTCAAAATCATCATGTCCTGGGTTCTCAGACAAGTACTTCATCTAAGCCAAGAAGTATTTTGTCTGTGTCTTGTCTTGAGCTCTGGCTTTGTGCATTTCATATGTAGGAGAACAAAGAATGAAGAAACCAAAAACAAAGGGTTATATTAGAAAGTGTTAGGGTACCTGAACTATATGTGTTGTTAGTTGTGCTGGGTTAATTTTTTCAGACTAATAGTTTATTTGACAAAAAAAAAACCCAAAAAAACAAAACAAAAAACCCCCCCCAGTTTCGTTGACTCAAAACTTTTCACAAATTTTATGTGAATTTGCTAAATAATTCCAACCAAAAATATTTTGGTGGTGGTAACTGTGGCTAATTCCTTATAATATTTAGCCCAGTGGTTAGGGCATTCATCGGGGATGTGAGAGACTCAGGTTCAATTCCCCACTCTGCCTGATGTGGAGAAGAAATTTGAAAATACTCTCCTACCTCTCAGGAGAGTACCCTTATCATAGCATTATGGAATATTTTGCAGTGGTCTCTCTTAGTCTTTCTTGTGGAAGTTCCACTTTTTATTGGAGCACAGACGTGAATTTGAGTCTCCCACATCCTAGGTGAGTGCCCTAGCCACCGGACTACAGAGTCATCCATTTGCCCTGTCTTTCTGATCCAATGACTATTCATTGCCATTATGAATGACTATGAACTGACATTATGAGTGACATTGACTGCTATACCATAGACTGATATCACCACTACCTCTTCCTCTTCCTCCTCCTGCTGCTTTGTGAATCTAGCCCTTTAAAAATGCCTGAAATAGAACATTCCCCCAAAGCAGGTTTTTTTTTCAATTTTGCCATAACATTTTGCAATTTTTGGATTCAGTTAATTTAGGACTGATTTTTTTTGATTGCCAGTAAACCAAAAAAAAAAAAAAATAGGTTATTCACCCTGTGCCGGTTCCGATTGCTCCACCTATTATGAAAGTGTCTTCTGAATAAACAAACAGTAGGCAAAGTAACCTCAGAATTACAAAGAGTGTTTTTCAATATGACATGAAAAGCACTACAAAGAAAGAATAATTACAACAGCCCCATGTTTATAGTGGAATCACTGTAGGTGGTGTCCCAGTAGTTTGTCAACAATTTAAATCTTTTGTATCAGTTCTATACCCTATTCTGATTAGACTAAATATTCATGTGCTTGCCAGTGAAACAGTTAATAGACGGAACTAGGATATCAAAATAGCTGCTTGACCTAATGAAATACATTAAAGATTGCTTGGACCACTGGAAACACTTCACAGCTACTTCTGTATGGTATATTATAGAGCTAAAACTTAATATCTTGGATTGACTCAGTTATATAGTTTGTGTTCTCACTAGTGCTGCACCTAGAATTACAGCACATAAACATATAAGAAAATATGTCTGGCTATGGAAGAAACTCTGCATTGCATTGTTACAGCTATAAAATAGACTGAATTGTGATTAATCTGTTATTTGCTCAGATTTACTTGTCTAGTATCCCAGGTTAGGCTAGGTACAGTCTAATATGAAAAATGCTCCAGAATATTGGCTGGAAATGTCATTTTCATAAGCACATCTACCAGAAGAATTCTCCCATCCTCAGCTATTGTCCAGATATATGGTCTAAAATGCAAAAAATAAAACTGCTGACAATTCTATACTTCCTTCAATTGAGCACACTAAATTCAGAATTCCCCATAGCTTATCAGAATTAAGCTTTCAGTTATTGGGAAATTCCAGGAATCATACATTTCTTTGATTTAAAAGGAAAAAAAATGTTTAGATAGGAAACATTTTGGATCCACAAAACTCCTTTTCTACAATAGGCTCCATGGCATTATAGTTAACACAGGTACTCTGTTTGGGCCTTTCTCAGCCAAGAACAACTCCTCATACAAAGTAGAAAAGGAAAGGCCTTTCATCTTCTCTTTGCTCAATCCTACTAAGGTCTCTATGGAACAAAAATCTTCATTTATGTGACTGGATATAGTATAAGTTTTTTGGCAGAATACTAGCAAACGATGCACTGTATACATCTTGTATTTTTCAGTTTTGTAAAACAAGTTGGGATACAGTTCATATGAAAGATTATATAAAAATGTACGTATGTATCTATGTAATTGTAAAGTATGTTACCCTTATCCTGGTACGACTTACATGATTGGTCCAAGGAAAACACATATTAATGATTTGGAAACACATTAAAAATGTTATACCAAATGTATTGCATACCATATAAACTACACCTAATGAAAATGATGATTTAGCTACCAGCCAAAAACACTGTGGTAATATTGATGATATTCATTACATGAGAAGCGCTGAAGAAGAGCTTTGTGAAGCTTGAAAGCTTGTCTCTTTCATCAACAAAAACTGGTCCAATAAAAGATATTACCTCACCACCTTATCCTGGAACTAACATGGCTACAACACTGCAGTATATCAGTAATGGCAGACTTTCCATGAAAAGACATTTGTAGGGTTTATGAAGCTGGTACTGTTGTGCAAACATCCATGCAGGCTTTACTGCACATTTTGACCAGATAAGTTGGTACAATTATTGATCTAATCATTTCTGAAGATAGTATGTAATAACTTTATTTGAGAAGGCCTTCTCCTTGCAGCCTCTAAAGCCTCAGTAAGGTGAGATGAAATGGTCCCACCTAGAAATTAAATTAGTTCAACTAACCTTCAACTTGAAGGTTGCATTTAATACTTTATTAGCACAACAGAATCTCTTTATAATCTTATCAAAGCTGTTTACAGAATGTCTTGCCTTTTGAACAACTTCCTGCATTTTTTTCTTCCAGCTTCTCTTTAAAAATAATTACATTAAATAAAAATGTGTTCTAACATTTTCCCCTAAAACCTACAATGTTGAAAAAAAAGAAAAGTTTTGCATCAAATACTGTTAGTATGAATTTACCTAATTTCAAATCAACGCTCACAGTGAAAAACATTTGTGTTACACATTGGAAAGAAACAAGGCTGGTCAGAAGGGACTGATTGAGCTATCTCATGGTAGCGTTGTGTCATGTCCATTTACGGAAAGGTGGGAGATGACCTCATGTGGCCTCCTGCCCCCATATTCCTGCTGCCTTTGGAAAAGGCTGCTTGCAGCTGCCCCCATCCTATTTCTGTAGGAAGGAGAAGAAAGATTACCAGTGACCTGTCTCCAAAGAGCTCTGCTTCTGCTTGGCTTTGTGAGTTTTGTTGCATTTTGTATCTCCTTTCAGAGATTTTCTTTTCAGAAAGTTCAAGAGGTATATTTTGTAAAGTAATGTAAGAAGTTACTTTTTATTTTTGTTTAAAAAATTTTCAGGCAAGTTTCTACTCATATCCGGTATAACAGTTGGCAAGAATTTTACCTAACAAGATAACTCTTTTATTATTCTTCACTTAATCTTGACAATTGTGTTGATTTCAAATCATTAAAGACCAAAGGATGAATTGTTCTCACATCTGAAGCCAGTAAAGTTACTCTGGATTTTCACCAGTGTCAATGATAGCGGAATTTAGCCCCATATGGTTTTACCACAGGCAGGGCCGGATCCAGGCACCAGCTTCTCAAGCAGGTGCTTGGGGCAGCCGTTCCGTACAGGGGCGGCAGTTCCAGGTATTCGGCGGCAATTTGGCGGAGGGTCCGTCTCTCCGCCTGGGAGTGAAGGACCTCCCGCCGAATTGCCGCCGCAGATCGCTATCGCGGCTTTTTTTTTTTTTTTTTTTTTTTGGTTTTGGCTGCTTGGGGCGGCCAAAACCCTGGAGCCGGCCCTGACCACAGGAAACCCATTTTCTTTTCCATGTTTGGAGTAATGATTTTCCCTGTAGATTTTCTGTATCTGTTCCCCACTGTTTTAATTGACTGAGTAATAAATAATATTTCATAATAATGTTGCATAAATATACATATGTATTTTAGCTAAATTATTGATTTTGTTGGTTTATTAGTTGTCTCTGAGACAGAAGTTATATTAAAAGATCTAGAACAAATTCTCAGGCGTGTTGCAGACCCTTTAAAAACAGCTTGTGGGTTGTATGGAAATGGAGAGGGAAAAGATACAGGAGAAAAGGTATGAATTATACATGGTATTGCTAACTAGTTACTGGAAACATTTTTAATTTTAGTGGAATTTATGCTAGTGCTTAAGAAAGACACTTTTAAATATGTTTTAATGACTATATAATGTACTTCTGAAAACAATGTATACTGTCCACTTTTTGAATGCTATATATTTAATTATAATAATCATCTAAAATAAAATTGTTTAAAGATCATATTTAATACAAACCAGTTTCACTGTATCCTACATTTGAACTTAATATTCATGGCTGAAATCCCAGTCTCAGGGAGATGCATCCACTAATATTCCCATTATTAATTATGCTGCAGATGTCTGCATGTGGGCAGACAAGTAGATCTCACTTGAAATACTTGTATACCTATATTTCAAATTTGGGTGTAGTATATCTAGCTAGGAGATGGCCTCTAGAGATCCACACTCTCCCTGCACATGGTCCAGGATCATCAAACAGCTAATCTTGTATCTGCAACACACTTAATAAGTTACCTTCTTTATTGAAGGGCCTATTTAGCTAATGTTTACTTTATTTCGCCTCTATTTAAGTGTAAAAAAAAAAAAGCACCTAATCAGATCGTCTTTGAGTGATTGTCCACATCTATTCCATTATTAGTGCACATACACACCATGTGAGCGAGAGTGCAATCTTTTTAAATAGCATTGTCTTTCAGGGCCATATCTGCACCCTCTGGTGCTCCATATCTGAGGTCATAAAGATGAGGTGACAGCAAGCGACCTTCAGTTCCTTCTTACTGCCTCGGGCTACAAGATGGAACACCTTCAATGTCTATGTGCAATGTGCAACTGATTTTCTATAGTTAGTTCTTAATTAATGCTCTAGTATAGTTGGTGTAGTTTAAGCCCATTGGCAAAAAAGAAAAGGGGAAAAAAAAGAAAGGGGGAAAAAAAAACCCCTTTTCAAGTTAAGGATATGCTTTGGAACCAGACTTTGCCCCAGACATAGTGAAGTCAAAGTCCCCTAGATTCAAGACCTGTCTCTCTTGGGAGGCAGCTGTTCCTATTATAGACACCCTAACTGCCTCTTCTGCCTTGGGGAAGTACCTATATCATACAAGTTTCTATATGCTGCTTCTTTCCCAAAAGAATCCAAAAGCAAGGGAATCCCACCTGAAGCTTTTCCTCTTAGAGAAGTACATGATAGCCTTGTTGTCTCCTGAAGGAGAGACCATCTTACTGGATCACACCAGCTCGGTGAGTTCTCCAATAAGTCAAGTGTCTACCCCAGGCACTAGAGGTCATTTGGCACTGAGGAAGTCCCACTCCTCTACTGTGGAGTCAACCAGAGCTTCCCTGCCCTCCTTCACTCAACACTGAAGAGAGAGAGAGTGCTTACTGGGGACCACAGACACAGATCTCCCTCTCTGGCGCCAAGCAGATTTACCTTAGGAGGCAGTTCAAGGCCCAGATTGGATACTGCTGATGCTTCGACACTGAAGGGTCACCAGATTATTTTAGTGCAGCTTGGAGAAACTACTTGTGTGCCTGGTACTGACAAACAAGAATCGAAGCATCTGACACTAAAGCAACTGGAACTGAAATTTTAAATGGCAGAGCTTCCCATGCTAGCACTAAAGCTCTTTGCACTAAAGAATCCAGTGTAACCTAAGCTGTCAGTCCTGGTACCACGCCTCTGACACCTGCGATGGAGCACCTAGCACTTCACTTTATGGTACCAACCTCGCTTCTCAAGGTGGAGGGAACACTACCTTCTCTTTTTTGTGGTACCCATAACATTTGTAGTACTAGAATACCTAATGGTATCGGACTAATCAGAGTCACCATTTCTGGCCTCCTGGAAGAAACTACTCATTGACCCCAGCCCTGATACTGATACAAAAATTTCTGGGACCCTCATGAACTCTTGAAAGATAATCTCTGCCAATGAAAGATTTATATCCCTTCTCCACTTCAGTAGGGCAAGTGAGGCAGAGCATGCTAATTGCCCCATTGTCATGAAGCAATTCACTGCTGGGACTGTTTTAAACACATGGGGAGGCGTCCTTCTTTGGAAGATAGTATTAGGGAGATAAATGAATCATCAGGCTGAAAACAGGACATTTGAGCTAAATAAGATGAGTAAATAGATCAGTAGGCTAAAAAGACAATGTCTGAGCCAGCTAAGATAAGAGGGAGAACACCCAGGGAACCATTTACTATGAACAAGATAACAATGGACAAGATAAATTAGGAATGTAGAGATGAAGTAAGGAGTAACTTTGGAGTTGTGATGTACCCTACATCCACTCCCCCTGCATTTGAGACTGATCAATTCCATGTAGCATTGCTGTATGCCAAATAAAGATACCCGAGAGATGAAGTCTGGAGACGAACTGAGTTCTTGGGAAGCTGAGTGGAAAGAGGTCTTGTAGGGAATCCAAATACTTAGCTGTTGTCAGATCTCTTGGCAGCCTCTGCAGTTTTTCTTTTGGTGTTCCAATTTCAGAGATATGTAAAGCAGCTACTTGGAGTTCAGTCCACACCTTCATTCATCACTACTTTTTGATAGAGGGCTTCAGATCTGATGTTTGCTTTAGCAGAACTGTATTACAATCATTGTTTCAATCGACTACATCTATGGGATGTGAATTACTGCATGTGAATCACCAGAAGTGGAATACATGTGGATAATCACTCAAAGAAGAAAGAGCAGTTACTTACCATACAGTAACTGTAGTTCTTTAAGATGTGTTGTCCACATGTATTCCACAATGCACTTTCTCTTCTACTGCGGAGTCCTTGTCAATATGGATTCTGTTTTGGCAAAGGAAATGGAGTGGTTGCATCCATCTCACCCTTTATGTCCTCAGCTATGAAGTCCTAAAGGGCATGTAGAGCACTATTCAAAAAGATTCTGATCTCATCCACATAGGTGCATGCACACCAGAAGTGGAATACATGTGGACAACAGATCTCAAAGAACCACAGTTACAGTAGGGTAAGTAACCTCTTTATGTGGGTAATCCAAAATAATATACACCAATGGGAAAATTGGCTGATCATACCATGGTACTATTTCTAAGGAAGCATATGCTGAATACCTTATTAACATGTAATTCTATCTACTGTCCAGTAAATCTAATGTAATTTCCTACTTAAATAATGGAAGAGATGTCTAACAGAAAAATCTGCATGCAACTAGAGGATAATAGAAACATGTGCAATGAACGGCATAGATTTATAAAGAAAAAACAAACAAATTTGATAACTTTTTTATCAAATTACAAAATCAGTTGTAAAAGAGAATTGATTACATATAAGATATCTGAACATTAGTTAAAACATTATACATTGTTCCTTATAAAATCTTACTTGGAAAATTAATCCAAATTGGATTGAACATGTGTTTTCTCACATGAATTGAAAACTGTCTCAGGGATTGTAAATAAAGAGTAATGATAAACTACATAGGCTCCACATTCACTGGGCTGATAAAGTACAGAACCATAAGAGATAACAAGGAATGGTGATCTGATGGCAAATTGATAGAATCACTTATATCTTCTTATAGTTTCACTGGCAGTTACGGGCTTACCTGTTAGCAACACGGACCAGAGTTGAAAGGCAAATGTAACATCTGACATAGAAAAGTGGTGTTTTCCAATGGTATCTACCCTATTGGATTGCCACTCTTATGCCTGTGCTTCCAACCTACAACCAGGAAGGAAGTTTTCAAATATTTTGAGATACTAAGAATTCATAATGAGTCTTAATGTCTTTTGAAGTGTCTTACTGTCATAACACAGCTCATTTCTGATTGTTCTTGGAGACAGAACTTCTTGCACTTCAGTAGGCAAGCAGAAGACACCACCAATTTAGTCATCTTAATGTACCCTCTCTACATACATTTGAAAGCTTGTTATGTTTTAAGATGAGGTATGATGTGGAGCTGTCAAGTGGTGCCATTACCATAGAAATGGGGTAAACAATGACATCATCAACACGTAAAAATGACCTCTTTGAAATATTTGCATTTGTTTCTGTTAATGACTCTGTATTATTTCAACCTATTGCATCCAACCTTTAGATCCTGTCCAGTGCTGGCTTTCTGCAGTTTTCAGTTATTGTTGTCATATCTGTCAAAGACTTCGGTTACAGTATTAGCTTTGTCGAATTCTTTTAGGACCTGCCTCAAGTACTCAGCTGCCAGTTCATCAAATCTGTGGAATTTGTCTCCAGCCATCATTTGTATGACAACCGTGGAATCTCTGATGTACACTGTGGTTTCTTTGTTGCATGCTCTTAGCTTATGGATTCTTTCAGCTTGAGCTTCCAGATGTCCTAATTCAGCTTTTTCTAGTCTTCTCATTGTTCCATCAGCATGCAAGAGGGACATAGACACAGACCTAGACACATTGGGAGAGAACAGTTACCATTGAAATATATCTCTGTCTTGCTAAGGGTAGGGCTCCGCGGAAAACAATTTATGGACTGAAAGCTGCTGCGATTGTCCCTCCCTTGCAAGGGACCTTAAATTTGGTCGTCTTGGACATGTGATCAAAAGTTTTTATGCCAGATTTCTTGACTGGGCTGAAGACACTGTGTCCCATCAGAATCGAGTACGCCTCTCAAAAATCTCTTCATTTGTTCTTCACTAATATCTGCTATTTTCAGTAGATTCTCTTTACATCTGATATTACATGCAGTTCAGTAGATATGTTGATAAGCACCTCTGGATGTGATTCAGGATTAAATAAATTTGTCATATTGTTGATGACATTGTTTGTAAGGCAGTAATATGCTCTTCATACCTCTTCAGTGCAGGGGCAAGGACTCGTTTGTAGACTTTGTCTTCACTACTTCTTGTTAGGCCATTTCTTTTTCTCTTAGCTTTTGCATGTTCATAATATGAAACTGTGCATTGTCATATCTGACACTAATTCTGACCTATGCATAAGTGTCACTGAATTAAAAAGTTAGTTTCTAGAATATTTCAAAGGCTAGTACTGCATGCATAGGCAATTACAAGTTAAAACCTTCTACCAAGCAGATACTACACTGTATGTACAAAAGCTTATAAATGGAGAATCATTACATTAGGAATTCATGTACATTTATAACTACCCTCTATGCAGTACAAACTATGGGCACACCATCTACTGTTACTGGTGCACAAACTTAAGTGTGAGACCGATATGGCCAGAAAATTTCAATTGAAAATATAGAAAATTATTATAATCACTTGTGAGATACTTTGACAATTAAGGTATGCAATGTGAAAATATTTAATGTTAGTATATTGCAAAATGTTGATATTTGCCATTTTTGCCCTGTTAAACAGTGTAATCATTTATGAAAAAAAATACTTGTCCATTGAAAACCAACACAAATCTTTTAATACATCGTCGTTTGGTAGCTTTGACCAATAAACACCACATTAAGGGGTTGAAATTTACTTAAAATAGCAAAAATTGTAGTCAGAGTCATGTTGCAATGTTTCTGGAAATATGCAAAAAATATGACACTCTGATTTTGGGTACCATTGTTTCACTGTGCTTACAGGCTTATAGTACCACTTGGAAGTTCCACATCCTACCTCATATAAACATATATAAAACAAGCTTTCAACTGATACACGATGTAGATGTGTGTAGTGTGGTACATTAAATGCCAAAAATATGGCCCTTTTTGGAAAAGTGCCACCTGCCTACAAGAACATTGTCTCCATTTATAGCAACATACCCTTAAATCACAGCATCATACTCCTTCATCCATACTATAAGTTATGCCTAGTGTTAGTCTTTTTTATTTGAAAAGGAAATAGTTTCACAGGATATTTTATTCTCATGGGGCTCTTCTTCAGTGGGATAGTGCCTGCAGCCCGTTGAAGCTTTATCCCTGATACTCCATTCCCTTCATAGCCTTTGGAACATTAGTTCCATGCATTGCCACTGCATTTAAGGTTACAGCCCTTCCACCCTCTCCTTGCAACAGTATCCTGGTACTCCAGTGAACACAGGGCTTAATTAAGTCTTCTTTAGAGGCCTCTTTTTTTAATTCTCAGGTTGTTTCTCAAAAAACACTTCCTTTGATTCTCTTGGGCTATGGGCATCTTAGCTCCCCTTTGCTTGGCTTTGTTTTCTATAAGTTTTTGATTCCATGTGCAAGATAAGATGATTCTTTAGGTCAAAATGGTTTCAGAACTGGTGAGGCCATATTTATTGGCTCCTCCTCTGGGAAAAGTGTTTTGTACCTGTTTGTACTTAAAATGATTGGATATGCCTAGTGCCTCACATAGCCTTTTATTTTAGCCAAATTTTGGAAGCAAGGAATTGGGATAGGGTTGCACTGAGGCAAAAATTCTTAGTTTATCTTCACTACATCCTTTTTTTTCTTTAGAAACGTTGTACTTCATGGGGATATGGTATACAATTATTTGTTTATCCTTGTGGGACTTTGTCATGAGAATTTTGCAATGTGTATTTAATAAAAGCTTCAAAGAAGAACGGCTATAATATGAAAACTTTCAGATCTATTCAGTTTTGACATAAACTGAATGTCCCTCTAAATTGTCTGTCTTAATTGTTCTTGCTAATTACAAAATCAATTGTTTGCAGACAAGGGCTTTTTCCATTTTAGCAATTCTCCTATTCACTCTTGCAATAAAGTCATAGTGCAGGGCCAAAGGCTCTCCCCTCTATGAGATAAATATAAATAAGCTTTGCAAATGGAATCTGGAAGGATGGAGTTGTCTCCCTCCTTCAACTTCCTCTTTCCTGTTTATAGAGACTCAGTAGAACTGCTGCATGACATGGGTAGGGAGGGATTTGACTGGTTGGCTATATATAGCTTTAAATTCTCTGGCCATATCCATGCATCTCTTCCCTCCCCAACCCTCCACCAAGATAATCACTCCATACTACTGAAGATGAAAGACGGAGTCCCCCAATCTCCCCCCACCAGAGAACTATTTCTTAGGAACATAGGAGTTGATCAGAGGTCTATCTAGTCCAGTATTCTGACTGTTGATAGTGGCCTAGACCAGATGCTTCAGAGGAAGGTTAAGAACCCTGTAGTGGTCCAATGTGGGATAATCTGCCCTCTGCATTAGGGATAGATTAAAAAGGTATTTAGGTGCCTAAAGATACAGATACCTCTTAGTGGTGTTTATAAAAGCACATAAGTAGGTGAGCTAACTCCCACCTTATCTGCTTAGGTGCTTTTGTAAATTCCTCTAGGTACCTATATTAATCTTTAGGTACCTAAATACCTTTGTGAATCAGGCACCAGCTTTCATCCTAATCCCTGAAGCACAAAGTTTAATATCCTTTCCAAACTTTTTATAATTAATTATGAAAACTCTGGATATCCTTGATATCCATATAAATATCCAGTCTTTTTCAATCTCATGTTCTTGACCTCAGTTTATTCCTGTGGCAATAAGTTCCAGAGGTTAGTTTTATAAAGTACTTCCTTTTCTTGATTTTGAATTTTCACCTTTTAATTTAATTGATTATCTCCATTGTTCTTTATTATTATTATGAGACAAGGAGAACAGAAATTTCTGATCTGCGTTCTCTATACCATTCATTGTTCTACATACTTTTATTGTGTATCTGATCATTTTTCTCCTTTCTAAGGTAAACAGTCTCAGTCTTTTCAATCTCTGTTCTTGACAGACCTGTAGCATTTTTGTCACTCTTCTCTGAATTCCCTCTAATTCTGCAATATCCTTTTTGAAATGGATAAGGCTGCACCATATATTTATATAAAGGCATTATAATATTCTTTGTGTTATTCACCATTCTGGTCCTTATCCTAACATCTTTTTAGATTTATTGACCACAGGAGCAGAGGTATTCATTGAGCTGTCTATAATGGTACTTTCTTGACTTGATACAGTTAACTTTGTGGAAGTAGAGAGTGCGAACTCAGTTTTTCTCCAACAACTTAGAACCCTGAAAGGTGTATCAATTCTTTAAAGTTTCCACTCTAATATGCATTATTTTGCATTTATCAACATTGAATTTCATTTACCATTGTGTTGCTCATTCACCTGGCTTGTCTGAAGTTCCCCACAGTCCCTTCTGATCCTGATTAAACTTTGCATCATCTGGAAATTTTGCTACCTCACTGCCCACCCCAACTTTCCAGATAATTAATAAATATATTGATAGAGGACCAAGTATAGAACCTTGAGGCACACCATTGTTAACTTTTTGCCATGATGAAAATTGATCATGTAATCCTGCATTTTGCTTTCTGTCTCCTAGCCAAGTTTTGATCCATGACAATACTTTGTTTTTCACTCCAAAACTACTTAGCTTCTTTAGTAGCTTCTTTTGAGGGACCTTGTCAAAGGCTTTTTGGAAGTTTAAATAAACTATGTCAAGTGGTTCTCCTTTTTCCACTATTTTATTGACTCTTTTATTCACTAACCTCTTCATTCTAAGAGTTTAGTGAAACACACTGTTTTCCTTTAAAGAAACCCATAGAACCCTTTTAAAATATAGGTAAATCATTTGCTACCCTCCAATCCTTTGGAACAGTGGCTGTTTTTAATGAGAGCTTGCATATTTTTTAACAGCTCATCTACTTCACACTTAAACTTCTTCAGAATTCTTGGATGTACTCCATTGGGCCTGGTGACTTAACACATTTTAAATGATCGGTTTGCTCCATTTCCTCTTCTGATAACTCAGTCTCTGAGACTGCCTCATCTTTAGTAACAGAAAAGAGCAGGTGAGGGGTAGATATCTTCCCAGAATTCTCAGCCGTGAAGACTGCAATGAAGAGTGCAGTGAGCTTCTCAGCAATGCCTGTATCTTCCTGAATTGCTCTCTTAATTGCATACCTACCAGTTCTTTCATCAGCTTCCTGCTTCTCTTATAATTAAAGAGTCTCTCGTTATTTTTGTTTTATGCCTTTAGCTATTTGCTCTTCAAAATCCAGTTTGGCCCTTCTAATTTCCCTTACACTTGTTGCCTACTGTAGTTTATGCTTCTGTTTATTGGCTTCACTAGGATCAGATTTCCAAAGTTTGAAGGATTTCTGTTTGGATCAAAAAGCCTCTTGAACCTTGCTATATAGCCACATTGATTGACTTCTTGTTTTCCTACTATATTTATGTTCTTACAGTTTTGTATTTGTATTCTTAGATTCACTGATGCAAAGATGAGAAGGGACCATTGTTATAATCTAATATGACCTCCTGTATAATACAGCTATAGAAGTTCCCCAAAATAATTCATAGAGCAGATCTTTTAGAAAAACATCCAATCTTGATTTTAAAATTATCAGTGGTGGGGAATCTACCACAACACTTAATAACTTGTTCCACTGATTAATTACTGTCACTGTTAAAATGTATGCCTTATTTCCAGTCTGAATTTGTCTAGCTTTGACTTCCAGCCACTTGATCATGTTATACCTTTCTCTGCTAGATTGACGAGCCTATTGTTTAATATTGTTCCCCATGTAGGTACTTATTGACTATAATCAAGTCATCACTTAATCTTCTCTTTGTTATGATAAATAGATTTAGCTCCTTGACTCTAGTTTTCTAATCCCTTAATCATTCTTGTGGCTTTCTGAACCATCTCCAATTTTTCAATATCCTTCTTGAATTGTGGACACCAGAACTGGACAGAGTATTCCAGTAGCAATCACACCAGTGCAAATTACAGAGGTAAAATAACTTCTCTATTCCTATTCAAGATCCCCCTCTTTATGTACCCAAGGACTGCATTGACCCTTTTAGCCATAGCATCGCACTGGGAGGTCATGTTCAGTCGATTTTCCACCATGACCCTCAAATCTTTTTCAGAGTCACTGCATCACAGGATAGAGTCACCCATCCTGGAAATATGGCCTACATTCTTTGTTCATAGATGTATACATTTAGCCACATTAAAATACATATTGTTTGCTTGTGCCTCATTTACCAAGAGAACCAGATTCCTCTGTTTCAGTGACCTGTCCTCTTCATTATTTACCACTCCCCCAATTTGTGTGTCACCTTTAAACTTTATCAGTGATGATTTTATGTTTTCTTCCAGGTAATTTATAAAAATGTTAAATAGTATAGGACCAAGAATAGATCCCTGTGGGACTCCACTAGACCACACCCGCTCAATGATGATTCCCCATTTAGAATTATTTTGAGAGCTATCAGTTAGCCATCTTTTGATCCATTTAACAAGTGCCATGTTAATTTTTTATCTTTTTTTTTTTTTTTTTTTTTACTGAAAATGCTGTATGGTACCAAGTCCAATGCAGTACAGAAGTCTGTTACATCAACACGATTACCTTTATCAACCAAAATGTAATTTAATCAAAAAAAGATATTAAGTTAGACAGGATCTATTTTCCATAAACCCATGTTTATTACCCGGGCCATTCCATTTACCCTTTTTAAATATTGGCACAACATTAGATTTCTTCCAGTCTTCTGGAACTTCCCCTGTATTCCAGGATTTATTGAAAATCATCATTAATGGTCTTAAATTAAAGCTCCTCTGACAGCTCTTTTAAACTCTCGGACACAAGTTATCTGGATCTTCTGATTTTAAAATGTCTGACTTTAGATAGGCTTTAGATAGATACTAATGAAACAGAAGGAGTCTTCTCCACTCAGAACTGTTATCTCACTGGATTCTATGGAAATCTTTATATGCAGTGCTATTCCCACACCTCTTTGCTCTAGTCTGTCTTTCCTATATTGTTTACAACTTGGATGCAGAGAATATGCCTTTCCTTTCCATCCCAATGGATAGACTCTTCATTGCCTGCTTTCTTTTATGGGAGTATGGTTACTTTCTTGGGCAAGCTTTATTTTTCCATTCAGTTTGTGAAGATTCTTGGGCCATCTGCTCAGCTGAATTACTGAAAAAGACCAAAAAAAAAAAAAAAAAAAATGAGGAGTCCTTGTGGCACCTTAGAGACTAACACATTTATTTGGGCATAAGCTTTCATGGGCTAGAAAAGACAAGGGGGCTTTTAAGGATGCTGCAGGACCTGGTAGCATTTAGGGAATCTCTGAACAGATCTCACGTACTAGCCGTGCTTGGTCCTTACCCAAACGGACAACACAGTAATTGTATGTGCATGTTCACAAAAGATATCATAGATTAGTCTATGCACTTTTTGAAGCCTCTGGGACATCTTCTTTTCTGCCTTTTACAAGATACAGTGAATTGTCTATTTGTGCCAACATGTGTTGATGAAAAGCAGTTTGACCTAAAGCATTGCCTCAACAGGCAAATTTCCTCCTCCAAAATATGGACAAAATGACAGTCATGGTGTGGGGTACTAAACATCATTTTTCTGAATACAACACCTTCCATAGATATGGAACCAGTGGTTCTAAAGGCATTTTGACCTAAAATATTGTCCAGCATATGGGGCCAAAACTCAGGGGGAAAAAAGCACAGCAAAAGGGAGTCTTTTATACTGTACTCACTCACATAAAGAATACAGGTGAAAGGGTTAGATCTAAAATGCTGAATTTGAAATCACAATCATTTCTGTGGCAGCAGATTGTGTTATGACAAACAAAATAGATTTCACTGTAAGATCTAGAACAAGGTAAACTAAGTTGGGAAGGAGAAAATTTTCATTTAACCTCCACCCCTCATTTTTCAACATGGAAATCTCCATCAAAATTTTAATAACAAAAAGAAGAGAAAAATATTAACTAAATACATTGCTTCCTCTATAAATGTTCTTTTCTTTCCAGTTTTCCCTGAATAGCCTTTTACTGAATACAAAATTTGTACCCAAAAGGAAAAAGAGGATTGGGTATATGATGAGCCTGTCAAATGAGTATCTGATAAAAGTATTGAAGCTATATTCTCCAGTAGATAATAATGTATATCTGAGCTTTTGGCATAAGTCTTCAAGAGTAGCATAAGAACATCTTATTCAAATTACTTAAAATTTTATTATAAAAAAATTAAGCTACATTCCTCAGGCTATGTTCATGCTTCCTGAGAAAGAGTATGCGAATGCAACAGTATGAGGAAAGGTCACCTAAAATTTGTTTAGAAAGTTGGCCACTCCTTAAATGCCTCTCTGATGAAACTGGAATAGGTCAGCATTAGTTGAAGGCTCTCCTACCTTCCTCTCATGTCCTACACTCATTTATCCAATGTTTTAATATTCTCTTAAAATGAAAAATGGGCTGTAGAATTACCATTTTGTTTATTGACCTTCAGCATCCCACAGAATGCTGTCCAGCATTATAAATGTGCTACATTCCACAAATCAGTGGCCTCTCTTGTTCTTGCCCATTCCAGAATCTCTCATCCAATACTGTTTTATATCATTCTGTTCCTGCTATAGTTTTCTAACATCAGTTTGTGTAGCATACAAGAAAATTTTACATTTTGTTTAGCCTCCCAGTCTACAAATTTAAAAGATAAGAAACAATTACCATGAATAAAGAGTTTCAAAGCATTTAAACATTTTATGACAATCAGCATTTATGAGCCTAATAGTAGTAGTGGTGCATATCATGCTTAAATCTTACTGGAAGTCTGGAAGCCCTGAGTTGGGGCTATAAACAAAACAAATGTCCATTCTGCTTTAACACTAGTTGAAAAATCTTAAAAAGCAATGGCTTGAAATTATATATTAAATATTAAAATTAGTTGTAGGATTGTTTAATATTAAAGCAAAGTGAAAACTTGATTTTATTGAAATGTTATACTGTCTGTACTACAAAATTGTCACTTTGTAGCTAGATGAATGTCACTGAGAGTGGACTCAGATATGCCCATTATAATTTTGGAAATGACATGAGTGCTTTCCAAATCGTTCAGTTAGAAATGGGAGAAGGTGAGGGCGGATAGCTTCTACCTGTGGACAAAGTGTCCAACCCCTGGACACTACAAATGCCTTGAAATCCATATAAATCTCAGGACACCCTCAGGGGACAGGAACATCTGAACTTGTCTGCTGTTCCTTTGGTGCCCCGTTCCCAATGGCAGCTCCACTCATTTGCAGTGGACTGTCACCCAATTTAGGAGTATGAGGAAGGAGCTCCTGTCTTATTACAAATGCATCTGATTCCCAAGGACTATGTCGTACACAAACAGTTGTTCTCACTTTGGGGGTTGGGTCCATAAATTCAATAGTGATAGGTTCTTCAGTCTCCATTTTATCAGTAGCAGAGTCAGATGGTTTGATGGTCAGGCTGACTCTCCAGATAACTTCTTCCACTTAAGAACCCCTCCAGAATTTTCTCTGCCCCCACAAGTGAAGCAGGTGAAGAGTTAGGACATCTGTAATTTGGCCATAGCCTGATTATTTTTTTCTTCTTTTTCCTGTTTTTCTAGGTTATTTTTCCCTCAGCTCTCTGCATTTTTTTTCTTTGTACAGGGTTACTGTCTTTTTAAGGGCAATTCAAATTCACCTCACAGAGCTCCAATCTCTCCCCACAGATTATCCCTGATATTGGCTGAAAAAGCTTGAAAGAAGGGTTAGGATAAGGGCTGAGTGTATTGAAGGCAAAAAGTTTCTTTTGTTCTTCCAAACTTGGTGCTACCCGGATTGAAAAGCAGGCTGTTGGGCTGCCTCATAGGATAGTGCCACAGGCAAATGAGGGCCCCAGTAAGACAAGGCGCTGAAGAAAGTGCCACAGAACACCAGAACCCAATGTCTTGCTACTGACATGGACCAGGCCACATTGCCAGGTATCCCACTGCAGGAGTGTGCACTGCGGAAGCCACCAGGAGCTGAAAAACAGCCAAGGACACCGGCGCTCAATCTGCAGCCACTGATGCAAACTAGGCCCCATCGCTGGGTGAACTATGGAGGCCCTAGGAGTGCCAGTCAACAGAACTGGTGCATGGTACAAGTGCAGGACCCCAGTCACCTTCACTCCATCCCTCCCCACCCCTCATCAAAGGATCATGGCAGGGGGCTGTGAGAGTTGCAAGGACCTCCCTTTGTCCCTGCCAGTGGGTGTGCTGTGGTCAGGACATCCCCTCTGTTCCTTAGGGGTCTCAAGAACCACTGGCAGCACTGAAAAATTAGTATTCCCACTTCTGTCTCCTCTTCCTTTGTAGAGGGGTTGCAGTGGCCACAGGCTGCCATTTTAGAATAGGCTCTGGGCCTGTCTTCTTGGTAGCCATCTTAGAGTCTCTTCAGTGGAAAAGTGTAGGCTTTGGCTGTCCATACAGACTCTTATGACTCCAAATCCTCAGCCCTCTCTCTTGCTATTCCTCCCTCTGGAGTTAGGGTCACACATGCAGATATAAAGCAAAGAAATCCTAGAAGATCCCCAGAACTGTTCTTTCCTGCACATTTTTTCAAGTCTATTCTGTGTAAGACTGTTATTCTTGTTGGGATATCTCCCATGAGCACTCAGCCATAAGAGATTAAAAAGGGGATGAGGATGAGGCTAAGGCTAAAAAGACAGAAAATACCTGAAAATATTTTCTAGTGGGCTCAAAACTGACCCTTACAAGCCCATCCATTAAGGCTCAAAGAATGGAATTGTAAACTCAGCGAAGATAAAGCATCTGATTTAGAAAAAAAGTCCTGTTCAAAACTTGCATTAATAGAATCAGCTCTCTGCAGAGACTATGCAGCAGTCTCAGCAGCCCTGAAAGCCTCAGTGGAGGCCACTTTTTTCAGCAAACCCATACTTGCTTATACTGTGTCTCTACTCTCTGACATTCCTGAAAAGGGACAAGGGGTTGGGATCCTCCTTAAAAAATATTTCCCTAAATCTGCTCTAGTTTCAGATGCCTCACTTGATGCTTTCAGGTCCTCCACCTGATCAAGGATATCCAAGGTGGTTGCAAGAAGGCATCTATGGCTATGGACATGAAAGGCAGATATTTCTGAAAGTCAGGTTTTTGGTAGCAAACCCATACTCTGGAGAGAAATTTGGCGGGGGGGAGGGAGGGGAGGAACCAATAGAAAAAGCCACATCCAAAGCACAGGACAAAAGCAAAATCTCTCTTCTCTGTTAACGCTCACAAGAGAAATGTTAAGCTGTTTTTCTAACCTCGGCAGCCTTTTCAGGGTTACAATGCTTCATATAGGTGGTGGGAGAGAAGAGATATTCTCTAAGAATAGGTGGGGGAAAAGCAGGCCCATTAAACCCAGAGGTGACTCTCAAAAAGTAGATTCACTTCCACAAGTTCAAAATGGACCCCATTCATGTCCACCAGGTCAACTATCATCTAGAGTGATATTCTAACCTCTGTGGATCTGAAGGAGGTGTATCTCCACATTCCTTTTCTTGTGGCCACAGACAGTATTTTAAATTTCCTTGTGGTACTCTGTACACGGAGTACAAAAGCCCTTCTTTTTGGCATTGCCACTGCCCTCAGGGTAGTCATGGGTGCTGAAGGTAATAGGGGCATCTCTATGTCAGCAAGGGGTACATCTGTACCCTTTTTCTCATTAACATTCTGATAAGAGCTCCCTTCATATAGAAATCAGAGACACTCAACTGACAGTACACATCCTTCAACAACATGCATTTATAATCAATTTGGAGAAAAGCCAGCTCATCCCTAGACAGAACAACTGGGGGTTTGGCTGGACACCACACTCTGCAGAGCCTTTCTCTCCAGTAAAAGACAAGCATGGATCGTGGAGCAAATATAAAACATTCTTCCTAGTCTATGTTCCCTCATGAAAGTCTTACTATGACTTCTAGTCATCTTAATTTCATGCATATGCCTACTGTCATGGGCAAAATTTCATTTCAGGTGCCTGCAGTACTACCTATTTCCCTACTCACATTCACAATTCCAGCTCACACACTGTAAGATTTCCCTCCACAGTAAAAGGTCCCTCAGATGGTGGTTACATCTGGCAAGATTCACAGACAGTCTCCACTTGGCAGAACCACTGAGAGACACCATAATAATGGATGCCAGCTTGGAAGGATGGGGAGCTTGCACATCTCAACATGATACAAGGACAGTGGTCACAGATAGAATCTCAGTACATCATAAACTGCTTCAAAGTGCAGGTGATTCACCTAGTCCTTCAGGCACTCCTACCCCATTTAAATTCCAGACACATACTTGTATTCACAGTCAGCACAAATGCCATAGCATATATAAATGGGTGGAGGGCACAAGATTGAGCTCATTACAGGTGTAAGCCACAACTTTCTTTGGGTGGGCTGAGAGAAATATGTCAGTTCTAGCCATTCATATCAAAGGGAAACAATTCCACAGTGGATTGCTCAGCCACAAAACGGGGAATGGTGTCTCCACCAGAGAGAGTTTGATCGCATATCCCAGACCTTTAGGAAACCAACATGGGATCCCTTTCCATCCAGCTCAATTCCAAGACGAACAACTTCTATGCCAGGAGGGGAGATTGTCGGCCCAGGGAAGTTGATGCTTTCTCCTAGGTATGGCAAAGGGCTCTGCTATATGCATTACCTCTTTTTTCTATGATAATATGCACCATCTAACAGGTATGCAGACAACAGTGGAGAGGTCAGTGACCCTCCACTAACATTACAATCCATGCCGGATCCACTGTCCCAGGACCATCTGTTCCATCACAACCTGGCATCTCAACTTGACTGCCTGGTTATTGAGAGGTCACCTTAAAACAGAACAAAACAAACAAAATCCAACAAATCCTCAAACTAAAATAACCCAGTGACAGCGTTTCAGTCATACTGAAATCCAGAAAGTTTTCCACCAGCTCTTGGTATGCAATAATATGGAGAAGATTTGATTTTTGGTGGTCATCAAAAGGATACATAGCAGGATCAAGACTGGTTAAATTGCTCCTAGAATTTCTTACAGGAAGGCCGGTCTCAGGGGCAACCGTACAACTCACTTACACCTCAAGCATTGGTTATAGGCTTAGTTCTGGCAGCCCAAGCTCAACCTATCTGACCCCATCACCAACACATAAAACACACAAACAAATAAATCATCAATGCTCCTGCTCTTATCATACCTCCTTCTATTCAAGGGTAGCTCCATGGGATCTTTTCTAATATTAAATGCTTTTGAGGGGATCGGGTGTCAATTTTTGATCCACTCTCCGAAGGGTCACTATATTTCCTGACAATTAAAATCACCTTTCTGGTGGCCATAACACCCACGTGAAGGGTATCAGAGTTGAGAACCTTCTCTGTTCTCCCTTAAAATTATGTTTTTTCTATAATGAAAGGGTGGTTGGACAGACAGACCCATCATCCATTCCTGAGATCATTTCCTTCTTCCCCTAATCCCAGGAGATTCACTCTCCTCTTTTTCCCAAATCCAGACCACCCAAAAGAAAGGGTTTTGCACATCTTAGATGTCTAGAAAGCAAATTAAGATTTATGTTTACAGTACAAAATCCTTTAGTAAAGCTTCCACTTTGTTCATTGTAAAATACCACATAGCTAAGGGACGGAAAAATTCCAGGTCCTCCATAGCAAGGTATATTGGAAGGGGGGAGATTTTCCAAGAAATGTAAAGCTAAGGGTAATCTCTCTCATTCAAGTTTAAAGCCCATTCCAAGAAGGCAATGGCAGCTTCACGGGCCATTCAGTCCAGTGCACCATATGGACAGTTTTGCAGGGCAACAATCTTGGGTATCCCTGCATATGTTGGCTAATTTCTGTAAGATTAATAGACTTCAGTTGGGTGAAGCAGACTTTTGTAGGAGGATTTTCTAAGCCATAGCTCACTCTTAGCCAACCCAACAATTGGTAGTGATGGAGGTGGGTTGGTAGTACTGCTAAAAAATCGGATGACTACTGAATTTATGAACATTTTCTCGAAGTGAAAATGAAAAAAATTGTCTCACCTGGAAATTATTGTTCTGGATAGGGGGATAGGTCCATGAATTCATCCCACCCTGTATTTTTTCATCTCCTTCTTTCGGGAGGTTATTGTTCAGTAATGTTGCATTGTTTTCTTTCCTTTTTAGGGAGAGCTGAAGGATAACAGTATTCTTATGTTAAATCAATGACCCTTGGGGTTACCCCAGTTAATGTGTTTTTGTCAGGTTAGACTGTTCTAATCCTTAGATGCTGGGCAGATTTTTTTGCTACTGTTAATATGCGAAAGTGTTTTATTCAAATTCGATAGCAGCTTTGGAAGCAACTCTCTGGAGAAGCTATTCAGTGGGAGGAGTTACCTGGAGAGTCAGCTCAGCCAATCAGAACACCTGACTCCACCTCCTATAGCAGGGAGACTGTAGAACCCTCACTATTGAATTTATGGACTCATATCTCTACCCAGAATGAAATTTTCTGGGTAAGACAGACAAATTTTCTCACTTAACTAGTCTACCTCTTTAGTTCCCTCTTAAGAACCATAGTGCCTAAGACTTAGAGAAGCTTCTGTATCTGAAGTTGAGGAGAATACTGCAGAGGCAGTGCCTTGACACATACATTCATTTGGGGGTCTTTGTCCATAGTTTGATAATCTACAGGTTGCATAGTGAAGAGTAGCATTGCTTCCCTTTGGTTTGAGATACATTTTACAGTATTTTTGGTAGAAAGTGGTTCTTACATTTAAGCTTCACATATTAAGATCTCAGTAAAATGACAATATAATAGAAGAGATTTTGGTTTATTAAGGGCACGTCTACAGGAGGACTTACTGTGCAGTAAGCGGTGGTGTAAATCTACAGTGCTCCAGCATGTCATGCACTAAGTGTCCATGGGCACTAAAAGTTTCAAGTGCATTGGCGTGTTGTGGTTTGAAACAGCAGTACATCAAAGTGCACTAGGGATTTTTTTACTGTGCATCAGTAGGGTCCACACGGACAGTTAGTGCATGGCCTACTGGAAGTGATGTAGATTAATACCTCAGCTTACCGCGTATTGCTCATATAGACATACCACTATATTCCTCCAGATGCTTTACATTTACCGAAAAGTATGTCCAGGCAAATTCACCCTTTGACTGCTTGTGATGAGAGTTTTACATATATTTGGACTATAGATTGTTGACATGTTGACTGAACTTGATAACAAAGCATACTGCTTAATGTTGTTGTTTTTAAATTTAATGTAATGCATCTAGAGAATGTATATTTGCTTTTCAGGTAACGAAATGCAGCACAGAGAGTACTGAAGGAAGTCCAATGGAAAACTACACCCAAGAGGATTGTATTATTATTGATGGGTTAGCTTTCAGGGCTGGGGAATGTATTGAGAACATAAGCAACACGTTTAAAGAAATAGATTCTTTAATGGCTGAATTCCAAGATAGCTTGTAGCACTTAAAAAAAAAAAAGGAACCTCTCTATCCACTTTTCCATTTAGTCATAGATTCTTAAGTGAATAATTTGCATAGTTACAAAGGCAGTTATTTTAATTTAATGTTAAATGTTACCTGATAACATTGCTAACAAAAGTAAAATATATTTTCAAGTTGATAGGAGAGATTTAAAAGTAAATACCCATTTATAATTTTATTGTTATTTACATGGAATATTTTATTAAGGCTTGAAACAAATTGTAAATAACTGAAAACTAGATTTAAAAATAAAAGCAAATAAGCTTGATGTAGTGATTCTGAACACATCTTGAATTCTGGAGGGATTCTGGCAAGATGGTGGATCTTCATATGTTCAGAAAGAATTGATTAAAGTAAATTCTCTAGTAGTCATAAATTGCATTTCAACCATATAAACTTAACTACATACCTTTCTCTAATATGAAACATTGATGGAGTTTGTTAGTCCTTTGATCCACCTGTGCAATTCCCATTGGGTTCTATTCAGCTCAAATTCACCTCTGGGTAACTCACCAGTGGAGGCTGCATACCGTTCCTAAGAATACTTCCTTCTTCTTTGAGTGGCATCTGGATATTCACACTTGTGAATCAAGGAGCCTGCACCATGAGCTTCCACAACCTTCTTGAAAGCAGTGTTCATTGGGGCCAGTTGCATCTCTCATCCTGGAGAGTTCTGAGGACATAAAAGGGGAAATGGCCGCTACTGTTCCTCAGTTCCTTTCTAACCACTGTAGGTACAGGAAACTCAGATCGCACAAAGTGTCCTCAATACTTCCCTCATCTGCATTTTGTTTCTCTCTCTTTTTCTATCCTTTTGAAGTAAAATTTGTTTATAGTTAGTTTGTCAGTTAGTCGAGTTTTTCTTTTAAAGAAAAGAGGAGATGCTATGTGCTTAAAGTGGCCTTCTGGCCATTGGAGCTAGTTTCCAGAGGATCTGTATCCATAGACCAGATCCGGATCTGGCAGCCAAGCATGGATTGGGGGCTGAAAAACGTGAATCTAGATCTGGCAGCCAAGATCTGGAGGTACCAATTCCCCTCCCCCCAAAACCAAAACAAAAAAACAAAAACAAAGCTGTGTACAGATCCATGGCTGACAAGTATGGATTTGGATCCAGATGGATATGGGATCAGAACCTGGATCCAGATTTGACAGCTAAACATGAAGGACTGCCAAGCATGGGATCTGGTTATCTGGGATCCAGCCATCATGAAGATCAGATATCTCTGACTTTTGAGAGCCTCTTGTCTAATAGTTCTGTACCTCTCTTGGATCCGGCCCCGGGTCAGTGGAGTATGTTACTAGATTTCCAACACCTTGATCTTTTCAGAGTTATTTGACTTACTGATGCTGTTCCCAACATCCACTCCCAGTTTTGTGAATTCAGTGTGAGATGTGGCTCCTTGTAAGGCTGGAACTGAGAGTCGTTTCTCTGGCTTGCAAAGGTTTTCTACACTTTGTGAAATTAAAATCTGTCTAAATTCTGATGGATGACATTATGGGAATATATTGCACACACCACCAAAGAGGGATTTGCTTTAGCCAGTTGTGTCAGGGAAATTACCTGTTCATAAAGTTAAGTATCCTCATTGTATGGATCTAGGGAAAGATGATGTATTGATAGATTCTTTGAGAAGAATTTTCACTCAACAGTACAAATGCTGTATCAAGGGCTCTATCATGTATTGTCTTGTTTGTATAAATGGAGTAAATACCAGTTATATCCTTTCCCTTAGGGAGAATGTGCTTGTCTGTGGATCTGAACCAAAGACAGGCAAGTCCTAGCCTCAATATTGTACTCATTTTCTGCACTAAGAGCAGGAGCTTCTCTGTTGCCCTTGATTCTATTAAATTACAGGTTTCAAATGATGGTTCAGTTGATACTAAGTTACAGTCAGTAGCCCTGGTTAGAGATTGGCAAGTCTTTCTGGGATGGGGTCCGCTCACCACAGTGGTGCCTCCTGTAGGCCATCACAGAGATTAGCTCTTCCAGCTGGTGCGCCCTCTCTAGATGGTGCCTTTTCTGTCATTTTCTCTGGCTGTGTACCCATCTCAGTCCAAGGACCGCAGCATCCTCTTCATGACTCAGCCCTCCGGCTGGGTCGCCATCTGTATTTCCCCCTTCTGGGAGTGGGTACCACTGTTCAATAGTCAAGGCACTTCCCCAATGGTGAATAGGGGTGACCTGGGCCAGCCCACTGCTTCAGGTCCTGACCCAGAGACCCTGTAGATAGAAGCCTTCTGCTGTGTCTCCTCATCTTCCTTCAATGCTGCTTCAATTCCCTGGGCCACTTCCCTGTGGCCCCAGCACCTTCTTTGCACTATTCTGAGGGCATTCAGTCAGCAAGTCCCAGCAGCCAGCTAGGAGCTCCCTATTGCTCCCCTGGTCCCTGCCATCAACTGCTCTGTCCAAGGTGCTTCCCTTGCTGCTAGGAACACATTCCTCACTCATTGAGCACCCTACAGCAACTGATCCTGTTCTGCCCCACAGCTCCTTTTGTACTAACCTGCTGGGCCTGATTGGTTGCTCCATTCAGCCTCCCTCCAATTGGCTGCTTCCTGCTCAGCTTCCCTACACTGCTACGAGGACTCGCCTCCCCTGATCTTTTCTGGGACGAGATGTGGCAGGTCCCCAAGGCCTCCATTAACCCATTCCACTTGGGTGTGGGGTGAACACCCCATCACACTTTCATTCAGTATCATGGGTTTGTATAAAAGCGGAGCCATCACCTCCCAAGCACTCTCTTGAGGGTGAGTGTGGCTCTCCTGTGGCCTGCCTCAACTTCCCCTCCTTAATGAGGTACAAATGAAATGACTTAAACAGCCTGGTCAAGGAGAAGCCAAACACTCTATAGCAGTATCTCTCCCTTTAATAAAGCCTACTGAAAATAGCATTTGGACAAGGGTTTAAAGGCTCTTACCTCTGAGCCCAGATAAAACTTAAAAGTTCCAAAACAATAGACTCTAAATTCCAGCAGTAGATTTGTAGTCTTTTCCCTGCTTGTTCAGAGTCTCTCCCAGGCCACCTTACCTGGAAAGTTTTTGCCTATTTCAGGCTTGCTGGGAGCTTCCCTCTTTTGGAGCTTCCTTTCTTCTTCTTATGCTTTGTGGTGAAGGAGACTCACCCACTGATAACTGCCACCTACTATATTCCTTGTACAGTCATGCCAATATACTCTCTTTACCCTGTGCTATATCCTTAAAACATATGAGAGCTTTTTGGCTGTTACCCCACTTTCCCAATACTCTTCCTAAATCCCCTATAGTATATTCTGTCACCGTAAAGCATCTAAATTCTTCATAAAAAGCCTTTCTTTCCTGGGAAAACTCCCTGCATTCCCATACCAGATGATCAACTGTTTGTTTAACCTTACATGTGCTATATAACCTATCTTTGTGTTCAGTAAATATAAATTATTATTCAGTGACCAGTTAAAGGTTTAAATATGAGTACTTGTCTGATCCTTTAGTTACTTTGGAGTAGTGCAGTGTTGTTTATTTTGGGGCATACTTTATAGAACGTATTCCTCTTTTCTCCTTGGTCCATAATTCACACCATTCCTTTTTTAATTCTTTTTTTAAACTAAACTTTTAAATTCCTGATTATTCAAAGGAACGTTTATATCAATCTCTCAATTTTTTAAAAACATTTTTCACTTTCTTATCTGCCATTTCATTGCTAGCTATCCCGGCATGTGAGCTTCTTTTCTCCTCAAGAGCTTGAGCTCTACAAAGGTTTTTATTAGGCTCAGGTGTTCCTTACTTAATTAACTACCTTCCAGCTACTTAGGCAGCTAACTATCCCCAGGTGGATCTGGGTTAGCTCATTGCCTTCAGTGGAGCCTGTTGCAGGTAGGTTGGGCATGTGACTCCCTTAAAGGGCCCGCTCTGTGTCAGTATGATATTAATATCCATAAGGTCCTGTTTTCCAAATCACTGCATCTCCTGCCTCTGAGACGAGGCAGGAGTCTCCACTCATGTTCAAAGTTTTCCTGATTGAAAACTTGATTCCAGATTGCTGGGTCTCTTGATTGTGAGTATTTATGCTGGAGTCTAAAAGACTCTAATGAAAAGCAGGAGTTTTTGATCAGTCAAACATACTCTATGAATTGCAAGAGATTTTCCCACCTGGGCAGCTAGTAAGTGGGTAGACCTGGTAAGTTCTTCCTTAACTGTTATTTTAGACTATTTATTATACGCGGTATAGTTAAAAAACAAAGTCAACCCCCCCATCCTTTCTCTTCCATGCACAACTCTGACTTCTGCTGAGAGACAGACAGTTGGTTGTCATCTGTGTTCTAATCTCTGATACACGGATCAACAGCTTTTCTTCACTTGGAAATAATGTTACTTACAACAGGGCTGCTATGTGTATCTCTAGTACTGCTTGGGGGTAGTTACTTTGCTGTGAGAGCTGCAGAAAAATAAACTAAATGAAGATGCTATTCTTGATAGCTTAGATAGCCACTAGGTTTGTATCTTAGTAACTATCTCCTTTAAATTGCATTATTACAGGACAAGGGATGACCATCCCTATCCTAACTGTCTAAGATGCCTGGGCTTTCAATCTCTTTCAGAATACTAGAATGTTTATATGTCTGAGTCTCATTTATATTCAAGTAGGTAGATATCATACTTTGCACATTTAGAGAATGTTGTCATTGTTTATTTGGGACCAAAACTTATCTACAAGTTTGCCAAACTCTTGGAGAGATGGAGCTGACACAAGAGGAATCATTCCACCATGGTCCATGTTTGTCCATGTAACACACGATGTTTGACAGTTAGCATGATCTGACAGGGCTTCAGCCTCCTGGAACTGTCAATCCTCATCCAGAACACAGACAGCGTCTGTGGCATGCCCTCATGCTGTGTTCACCACACCATGTTGCATGACCGATACTGCAGATATGTATCTGTGTTTTAGCAAATTTCCCCCCTCATTAAGACTTGTTTTAGGAAGTGAGAAGATCAGTCATGTCTATCCACTCTTGACATGGCATCCAGACCTGATTCCTATTTTGGCAGTTCTGCTGTCTTTCTTTGCCCAGAATTTCCTGTCTGTTGTACTGCTCCCTAAACTCCCACAAGTGGGAATATGCAGAAGCCATCTAAAGAAGAAATGAAGGTTACTTACCTGTAACCAGAATTCTTTGGGATGAGCTGCTGCATATTGATACTCCCTGCCCACCTTCCCTACTTCTTCAGATTCTCAAATTAGGAATTATTGAATTAGAGAACAGGTTTCAGAGTGGTAGCCATGTTAGTCTGCATCAGCAAAAACAACGAGGAGTCCTTGTGGCACCTTAGAGACTAAAAAATGTATTTGGGCATCAGCTTTCATGGGCTAAAATCCACTTCATCCGAAGCATGTAGTGGAAAATACAGTAGAGAGGTATAAATACACTGCATATGAAAAGATGGGAGTTGCCTTACCAAGTGCGGGGTCAGTCTAACGAGACAATTCAATAATAAATACTGGTAGTGGATGAGTCACTACAAAAACTAATTTTCCCCCTGCTGATACTCACACCTTTTTGTCAACTGTTTGAAATAAGTCACCTTGATTACATTGAACTCATTAGCACTACAAAAGTGATTTTTCCTCCCTTCTTGTCAACTGTTGAGAATAGCCCACTTCCACCTTAATTGAATTGGCTTGTTAGCACTGACCCCCACACTTGGTAAGGCAACTCCCATCTTTTCATATGCTGTGTATTTATACCTCTCTACTGTATTTTCCACTCCATGCATCTGATGAAGTGGGTTTTAGCCCATGAAAGCTTTATGCCCAAATAAATGTGTTAGTCTCTAAGAATCATAGAATATCAGGGTTGGAAGGGACCTCAGGAGGTGATCTAGTCCAACCCCCTGCTCAAAGCAGGACCAATCCCCAGACCGATTTTTGCCCCAAATCCCTAAATGGCCTTCTGAAGGATTGAACTCACAACGCTGGGTTTAGCAGGCCAATGCTCAAACCACTGAGCTATCCCTCCTCCCTGCCTGCCACAAGCACTCTTCATTGTTTTTGCTGAATTAGAGGAAGGAAATGAGGGGTGGTTGGGGCCACTCCTTATTTTTATACCCTCAAAACTTTCCAGAATGGGGGGCTTGGCTCCCAATGTATACTGTTTTCCAGAATGTTCTGGAAGCTCATGGCCCAGGCACCTGGATCCTATAAATGTGGCTATGTAGAGGCTCATCCCTAAGAGCTCTGGTTACGGATAAGTAGCCTTCATTTCTCATAAGTGGCCATGTTATGCATTTTGACATTAGATGGTTGCTATAAGACTTGAAGGAATGATGTCAGGAGACATGCAGAGGACACCTACTGCAGTGCTTTCCCTGACCTCTTGCTGGAGAGTGAGGCTTTCTCTTACTGACAAGATATGGAAGATTTTTTTAAGGGGGTTCAAAGTGCATGGATGTGGCTTTCAGAGGAGTTTAAAAGAGTTAGATGCCCAAATCCCAATCTCCAAACTAAAATAGAAGTTTAAAAACACAAAAAAACAAAAAACAAATGCACACAAACTATTAGCATAATAGGAAAAGGTCAAAATATAGCCAGTACATGCAAACAAACAAAAAAGACAAGACTTAAAGCAAATAAAAAACTAAAATAACAACGTAAGAGCAGGAAGAGGCAGATTATATTTTAATGTAAAAGATGGTTGAAGTTTTTTCAATTTTGGCCTTTTTTTTCAAAAAGTGTGTATCATCATTGTAAAAAGTCAATTTTTGAAAAAAAATGTCATGCCTTTAAAACATTTCCCCCCAAAATTTAATTAAAAGGTTATTGAAATGATTATCAAAATTTTTCATTTTCTAATAGCCTGATAAATGGGAGTTTTGCCATTGACTTCAATGGTCCAAGATTTCACATTGCAAGTAGTCTCATTGACTTCAGTGGGACTACTCACAGTGCCTAAAATGAAACACAAATGCAAGTGTCTTCAGGATTGAGTCTTCAGATTGTAAAATCTTCAGGCAGGGAAATACTTATTGCATGTCGATAATACACCTAGCACATTTCTAGCAATATGTAAATGATAATAAAGAGTTCTTTTCTGAGAGAAAAAACATTTTCAGGAAGGAAAGAGAACCCAAGTACTCCCTTCAAGTTCACGAAAGATGAAATTCATCTGCATGTGGAGGGCTGCTGCAAGTCTTTCCATGTGACTTAAGGCCTATATAAGGGTTGCATAGGTCTACTGGTTGAGCAGCAAGAGAGGGGTGCCTGTACACACCCTGTGTGCTGCAGAAATGGTTTCCGTGTCACATAAGACAGTGTCAAAGGACATATCTGATAAGCAAAGAGACTGCAGGTCCTAATTACGTGGATTCCTGTTCTAGTAACCCATGCAAATAGTGTGCAGAGGCTACAACCACTGTTCCAGCCTATATACCGGAACAGCTGCAAGAGATAAGCAAAAGGACAATTCTCAGTTGTCCCACTTCCTACTCCTGATTTGGAGGTGTGATGGGGTATACCTGTCCCGCACTGGACAGGAAGGGGTTAACCTCATCCTGTGGGCTGAAGAAGCCATGCCCCCTCACCCCTGCTGGGCATACTCCAACTGGAACCTCAGTATAAAAGGGAGCAGCCCAGCTCAGTCTTCTCAGAGTGCAGAGGAGAGAGGATGTGTGTTGCAGGCTCATGGTCAGGAGCTGCCGGAGCCCCAGACAATGGAGGATAGACACACCGAAACACGGTTGGCCATGGAAGCCTGTGAGAAGAAGGAGTTGTCAGGAGCTTTGCCTGCCAACTACCTCAGAGACCCAGAGGACCTGCAGACTACAGAGCAGGAAGACAGGCTAGGAAGTAGCCCAGGGGAATCAGATATTGATCCAGTTGTGGAACCAGGAACTGAGTCACTGTGTTCCGGACAGATCCCTACTGATCCAATGGTAGATACACTAGCTGCTAACAGGGCCCTGGATGGGACCTGGTGGAGTAGGGAAGGCCCTTGGGCTAATAGGCCACTTTGCCCCGCATATAAGGGCAACCACGCCCGCACTGAAAGGCAGTCTGATTGACTCTGACCATTAGGTCATACCACCCTGAGGAAAAGGGCAGTTATTTGGATTTGGCCCTGGGAATATAACGTCCCTGTTCTCCCCCGGTTCCAAGGGGTGATGGGGTTTACCTGCCCTGCAACAGAGGGGCTTGACTTCACTGGCCCATTCTTTCAGTATTTCATTTCTCTGAACTCAGCACTGAACTTAAAGAGGAGTGAATTTCATCCTGAATTACTTGTTATGAAAATGAATACATCTAAAATAGAAGTTTTCTCTAATTTTAACATACATTTTTAACTGTCTCATTTAAGCCTCTGCTAATATAACTCATGTTTGTGTCATGTTCATGGTAAAAAAGTGAAAATATTGCTAACTCACTATTGTGTGCTTATAATTAAAATGTAAAAGGACTTAAATTCAAGAATGCAAACAGAAATCTAAACTAAAACTGGGACTGTAAATATTGTACATTCCTTAAAATAAAAATTGTTGCTTAAGATTGGAAGGTAGCCAACCTGATGCTCATCTTTTAAAAGGAATCAGGGATGACCACAGACTCACCTCAGCATTAGGAAAACTGACAGAAAGTAATTAAAGACAGAGTAATGAAATGCTTGAATATATATATGCTGATAAGGTCAAACCAGCTTAGTTGCAAGAAGGGTAAATTTTTCCTCTCTGACCTGTCAAATTCTTTCATTCTGTAACGTAATGGTTAAAGGGCATCTGGTGGAAGTAATTTATTTGGATTTCAAAAGGTTTTCAATAAAATCTTTCACAAGAAACTAGTAAAGAAAACAAGTAACCACGAGGTAATGGCTAAAGCCTTGTCAAGGATTAAAAATGAACTAGCAATAAAATACAGGATTCTAGCAATATAGAGGAATTATTAGCTATGCATGTGAGGCACTTAAGAACAGTGGGTTTCAGTGGTTTCACCCAGCAGGTAATGTTTCAGCCTGAGTCATTATGACTGTATCTGTGCTGGCAATTTTCAGGAAATCTCTCACCATTGCATTTCCACCAGCACTAACAATAGTTGGAGCTCTGATGTATTTTTGGCACAAGTGTTTTTAACCACCATGTTTTCTAACGCTGCTCAGAGGAGGTGATAAAAATGATTGTGCTCAGTCTACAGTCACATTCTAGTTATTGCTAGTACAGGTGAAAATGCAATGATCAGAGATTTCCTGAAAAATGCCAGTGCAGACAAGGTCTATTACTACCATTATCTGTCCCTGAGGAAAATCAACATCTGCTCAGTTAGTCTTGCTATGAGTCATTAGTCTTTACATAACCTTAAGACACACAAGACCTGTCTATTCTACCAAAAAGTCCAACTAGGAAACCCTATGTTAAAAATAATTTAAAATAATTTGAACTAGCATAGTTTTGCCTCCAGTATAGATAGGTCATAGTGAGGTTAACAGATTTTAACACTGCAAATAAAGGCAGTAATCTGCTCTTGGTAATGGTTTTCAAAAACCATTTAACTACACTATGATCTGTCCAAAATGGAACAAATCTGTCAGAGCTGAAACCATTTTTTAAAATCATTTTTAGAAATGATTTTCTATCACCGTCTTTTTATAAGATAGACAGGGCCAGGTTGAGCTGTCTTATTCTCCCACTCCAACATATGGTAATTTGAAAGTTCTCCGAGTAAACAAGATATGCTCACAAGTCAAAGTTAAAAAATAAATATATTAAAAACCAGGTACAGAAATTAATTACAATTGGACTTGGTTGATTTATTACCTGTCAGAAATTTTAAAAATACTAAGTTTAGAGGTTAATCAAAAGCAAAAACTAATATTGATGCAACAATAAAAGAGAAACCAAGCACAGAAAAGTCTGGTTAAGGTTTACATAGCAAAATTATATTGAACTCCCTGGATATTTTATAATTGCACATTAAGCAACATAAACAGCAGTGTACTAAAGCAACAGTTCTCAAACTGTGGATCACAGATTACTTGTGGTCTATACAGTCATTGCTGGTGGTCTACGTAGAGCTGGCTAGTCACATAATGTGGGGGGGTCTTGTTCTCCTTTGAGTGGTTGCAGGTATGTATTCTGCTCAGGTGTGTGTGAGCCCAGCATATCAAAGCTGAAGAATTTTGCCTCACAGTATTCCTAGCATCTGTGCTCATGCCCTTTCCCTCATAGCCTCTACCATGGCTATATAAGGGTGGTGCCACCCTGACTCCCCTCAGTTCCTTCTCACTGCTTATGACTACATTTGGAGCGATTAGTGTGATCTTGTCTCACAATTGCCTTCACAGCTTTCTGTGAATTCCTTTCTATGTAGTTATAGTTATTCATAATGCCCTTTGTTAGTTAGTAGTAGTAATAGTTAGTTGGGTAACTTTTCCTGGTGGGATGTCCTCACCAGGGTTTAAACATTGTCCTTGGTGTGGGATAGCTATCCCCAATAGCAGCCCCCACATTAAATGTCTGTTGTGCCTTGGGGAGGGGCTCATTAAGGAAAGATCTTCACCTATAACTCCTTTAAAAAGAGTATAAAGAGACTTAAGATTAAAGGCAGCACTTTCTTGAATAGGCAATGAGTTATGCCTCAGCACAGGAGATCACTGTGGAATATCAGGCACCTCAAAGAGCACCTGAGCTAATATGGACTGGTACTTCTCCACCGAGAAGGAAGAGGGATTGCTCTCCTTCACTGGGTTCCCTGAGAAAAAGAATCTACAAAATGGACCAGGGCCATTCCAGAGCTCAGGGAGATTTGTCTTCACCTTCTAGGGCAAGTAACAACTAGAACCATGAGTCTTCAAGTACATGGGTTAGAGTTGGGCCCTCAACCAGCCCTACAGTACCCATGTGGGAAAAGGGGGACACTGTTCCATCAACTCTGGTACTGCCTAAGGGTATCTGAGTCGGGTAAAGACAACAGAGATGGCAGCACTATCAGTTTTCACTCTGTACCAGGCAGCAGCAGATTTGAGAGAGACTCATCTCTTATTCAGGGACATTTGACTGCAGTGGTGTCATCCTTGGTGTCCTTGGCTCCCCCGAACTAGTGGCAGAATTATTGTCATTGCCAGATCTGTTGTCAGCACCCCAGTTTACCCATAGTGCAGGGGTGCTGTCAGCTTCCTGCTTAGCACTGAGGGTTTCACTAATGTGAATAGAATCTTCGGTACTCACTCTGATTACGACACAGTCTGCATCTGTGAGCCTGGGACCAGCTTTGTTTTCAGTACTGATGCCTGTTTCAGGTCCGAATATGAGTGCAAGGCTGGTACCAGTATTCAAGGAGCCATTGACTGTTGGTTGACACAGTGTACTTGGCATCAGGAGCAACTCCCCTGCTACCATCAGACTGCTTAGAGGGGTCTTCACAGTCAAGCTCAGAGGCATCTCCCTCCCTTTGCCCCTCTTGCTATCCATCTCTAGAGTTGTTGAGACACAATGGGAATCATAGTAGATACTGGCATCAATACTGTTCCCACAGTAGAGACGAGGGCTCCTGGTCACTGATGCCGTATCCTTATCTGCCGTGGCCTCTGGGGAATCCCTGGGAAGTCCTACGTTCAGCTAAATCTTGGTTGTTTGCTCACTCTAGAATAAGATCACCTGGATCTTTGGTAATCTTCCTGCCAGAACCACTGGTCCTGTGGCCACTGGCAGAGGGGGCTTCCTCTGTGTTGGAACATCCTGAATCTTTGAGACTGTCAGGTGTTATTCTTCAAGGAATTCTGTTGGTCCCACGTGGAGCCCATCTACATCTGCTTCCTCATCACCAGATGATGCAGCAGTGATAAGTCCTCATCTTTGGTATTGGAGGATTTCCGATTATATCAGGATCTGCGTATCGGCATTAGGTATTCAGGCCAAGTTTGTTCAAGAAAACACCCATAAATTGGTGGATATCCTCCAGCCCTTGGCTCCTAGGAGAGTTGTCATCTCTATAAATGAATCAGTATTAAAGCCTGCTAAGTCCCTATGTAATACCGTGACTTTGTTAATACCCACAGCAAAGCATATTGTCAAAAGATGCTATGTGCCTGTAGCAAAGAGGTGTGGCATCTCTTGGAGATTGACAGTGAGGGAGGGCCAGATGCCCCCTGGTGGGCTGAACCTGGAAAACCATGCCCGCCATGCCGGAAGCAGAGGGGTGGGACAGGAACAGGAAGTATAAAAGGCGGGCCCTGTAGCTCAGTTGGGGGAAAGCCACTGAGGGAGGCAGACACTTCCATCCTGGTGCTGGAGCTAGACCTGCTGAGGACTTCTGCTGTCCTGAGGACTTGTCCGAACTTCCTGAGTTACCAGATGCTGAAAAGTGGCTGGGATTACCGCTAGCAGTGTACCCAGGGAAGAAGGAGGATATCCTCAAGATCCAGATGTACTCCGAGGGGAGGGAAGGGGAGGAAGTGGCTCTGGGACAGCTGACTATGAGGGAGGGCCACACACTCCTACAGTGCCCATGCAAGATTTTGAATGCTTTTCTCTTATCCAGCTCCAAATTCCCTGGTTGTGACAGCAGAAAACGAGCAAGCAAGACAGGGAAGATATAAATCTATGCCTAAAGAAAAAGATTTTAAAAGGCTAGATTTGATGGGAAGAAAGATCTATTTGACTTTCACCTTGAAGATACGTATTGCCAACCAGCAAGCCCTGTTATTGAAGTATGATTTTGTGAACTGGGATGCTATGTCCAAATCTGAATTGGGAAGGGACCTGATGTATGCTTTCCTCCCATGTCTCTGATCCCTCAGATTATCCTCAAGCTCAAATTGGATCATGTCAAACTGTTTCTGATTGCACCAGCATGAGGCAATATTGGTTTTCCAACCTCTTCACTCTTTTGGCTTGACCATCCAAGCCTCTCCCTCTTCTTCCCAACCTGCTCATTCAACATCACAGCCAGGGTGTCCATACGGCATTGAGCAGTCTACACCTTGCTGTGTGGCTAGATGAAGAGGAGGGGCAATGCACGGGAGTGGTTAGAGATATTCTGCTTAGTAGAAGAAAACTAGTTACAAAGTCTACCTATTTGTCTAAATGGACATGGTTCTCGATTTGGGGACTGTCGAAACAAATTCAGCCCCTATTAGGCCTATCTTTGAGGTCTCTGAAGTTTCTCTTGACTGCAATCTCAGCTTTCCTTTTTCCCATTCACAGAAAGTTGGTATTCTCAGACCCTAAGTCTGGGAGTTTTTTTAAGAGTATTATCTGCCTTTTTCCATAAGTGAAGGAAATGGTGCTGTTGTGGGACCTTAATTCGGTTCTGGTGATGCTGATGGGTTTGCCAGTTGAACCAATAGTAACATGCTTGTTGGTCATCCACTACCAGAAGACAGCCTTCCTTGTGGCTATTACATCTACAAGAAGAGTTAGCAAGTTCCAAGCCTTAATGGCAGATCCTCCATGCCCTCAATTTTTCAAGGACCAGGTGGCAGGTTTTTTTGTTTAAAGTGGTATCTCAGTTTCACTTTAAGGGTATTTACTTTCCTATATCTTTTTCCAAACAACCAAATGTGGAGGAGCAGCATCTACATACCTAAAATGTCAGGCAGTGCTTAGTATTCTATTTAAAAAGGACTAAACTGTTTTGTTCATCACCGTGACTCTTAGAGTCCTACACTGAGAAGATGACAGGACAACCAGTCTCCACTCAGACTATTTCCAAGCAGATAACTACCTATATTGCCTCAGCTTGTGGAGTTGCTCAGATGATGCCCCCATAGTTAATATGGGTTCATTCGATGAGAGTTCATGTGACATTAGTTGTGTTTCTTAGCAGTGTCTCAACAGTGGATATGTGCAGGGCTGCAACTTGGTTTTCAGTGCATACTTTTGCTAGACATTACAATATCACCATGGCATTGAGATCTGATGCAAACTTTGGGAAGGCAGTTCTGCAGTCACTATTTAAATAGACTCCACGCCTCACCTCCTGCGGCAACTGCTTGTGAGTTGTCTGAGTGGAATACATGCATGCATGCATTTGAAGAAAATACAGATACTTACCTGAATTGTAAGTGTTGTTCTTTGAGATGTGGTGCAGATGTGTATTCCACAACCCACCTTCCATCCCATATGCACTGGAGTCTCCAGCCTTGGGGTTTTGTGCAAAGAAACTGATAGGGATTGGGGCAGCACTGCCGCTATATAGCCATGGGAGGGGCTATGAGGGAAAGAGTACGAGTGCCACCACTACTGCTATTGCTAGGCAAAATTCCCCAACTTTGGTGGTTTGGGCATGCACACACCTGAGTGGAATAAGTGTCTATACTGACATCTTGAAGAACAACTGTTTGTAATAGTACAGGGGTCGGCAACCTTTCAGAAGTGGTGTGTTGAGTCTTCATTTATTCACTCTAATTTAAGGTTTCGCGTGCCAGTCATACATTTTAATGTTTTTAGAAGGTCTCTTTCTATAAATCTATAATATATAACTAAACTATTGTTGTATGTAAAGTAAATAAGGTTTTAAAAATGTTTAAGAAGCTTCATTTAAAATTAAATTAAAATGCAGAGCCCCCCGGACTAATGGTCAGGACCCAGGCAGTGTGAGTGAAAATCAGCACACGTGCCGCCTTTGGCACATGTGCCATAGGTTGCCTACACCTGGGTTAGTAGAAGATAAGCACCTTAAATTTCACCCAATCAGTAACTGGCAGCCAGTGCAGAGTACCCAGTATGGGTGCAATTTGCTCTGGCCATCTTGCTCAGAAGGTGGGCAGTCACATTCTGCAGTAGCTGAAGCTTCTAGGTGCCTTTTACTGCTGGAGCCGGGTAGTGTGCATTGCCGTAGTCTAGTGTAGAGCTAACAAAGGAACAGATGACTGAGTGGAAAGGGCCAGTCAAATGTAAAAAACGGCATTTTACATGTTTTTACAGTCTATTACATAAATTTAGCAAAACCTTAGATTGTGATCCATTTGGACATCGGGCAGCCCTTAGTTGAGGGAGTGGTTATAGACATTGCCAATTCCTCAAAACCTACTACTTTCCCCCTCCAAACAGCATCACTGTTGTCCAGATGGATCTTTAGCCAGCCTGCTTTCTTCCATTTCCATATCTGAGCCAGACATTGGGAGAGCAAAGTAACTGCTCAGTCCCATAAACATTTCGTATTTAACGTCTGTATTAATAATCTGGAAATGCAGGAGGGGAGGCTAATGAGCATGCTAGCAAAATTTACAGATGATACTAAATGAAGACATAAAAATAATACAGAAGGACCAAGCAACTTTAGACATACAGGAAGGAAATAACAAAAGGAAATTAGATTTTGCTTGGAAAATTCAAAACTAATATACTATATCTGGGGGGGAAATAATAAGGTCGCCTAATGGGTTGCGCCAGCCCTGCTGGTCCCCTTCTGCCCCTTTCAGGCTATGTATGTCTCCAGTGGACAAATGGAGGCAGCAGTCCCTGTGCTTTGAGTGTAGGGATCGCAATTATGATTATTATAGGCTTCTTACATACTCTGCCCCTACTTCTCACCTGTACCTCATTTTAAGAGATGTTATTAATTTTAGTCCCAAATTTAACCATGTTCCATGCATATGTATAATCCCTTTGCTTTTATTGTTGAAAATGATTGACATCAGAAATCAAGAATCATATAACCTGAGGCTATACAAGAGTCATTGCCACTACAGGAATGAATACTACAGCATTTTAAGTTGCATACGTGAATAATTTTGGGGGCTCATTTTGAATTGTTGGCATACATTATGTCACACGTTTGGACATTGGCAGGTAGAGATGTATGTCTCCACCACACTGCACAAGAGTCACTCACTGTCTGGATAATAAACAGAAATGATAAACCCTTCTCTTTAATGACACCACACATGGAATGTTGTAAAAAGAACACTGTTAGCACTTAAAATAATACAGTTTAAGTTGAGTTCTATCATAAGCATCTCTATTGGAGAAAGTGAAAATATGGACAGAGTTCAGAGAAGAACAACAAAAATAATTGAAGTACTGGACAGATTTGTTTATGAAGAAAGAGTAAGAGTTATATGTATGACCTGACTAAGTGACAACTGAGAGGAACCTGATAACCGTATTCTAATATCTCAAGGGTGTAAACACCGTAGATGATAAAAGTGCAACAAAGAGAAAGTGGTGGTTTTTGCACAGCTACTGTACTACAGGGATTCTGCTAGGGGAGGGCAGCTTTACATTGCATCAGGATTTCATTGCATCCTTTCTGGCAGAGGCTGCCTTGGAGAGGTTCTGTATTATTGCACCCCTAGGCCTCATCCCTTCCTTAGGACTGTAATAGTTATTTCCATACTTAGGATCCAAAGTGGAGCAGACGTGGGGACAAAAAGTTTCCAAAAAAGAGGACAGACCTCTGGCCTTTCAACAACTGATGCTCCGCTGCATCATCCCTTCTTGGAGTCAGTGGCAGAATGGATCCAGGAGTTAGAGGGTGACACAGAGAACACCACAGAACCTTTGTAAAACCGTGCCTCCACATTTCTCCCAACTCTCAGCCTGGCTCCATAGCACTGCCATATAATGCACTTTGTACAAGCTTTCATGTATATGTTGAAAGGCCTGGAGTGGGTTATTGTTTCCACCAAAAGTAAATTACAGTATTCTAAACATCATGGGAGTATCACTTAGACTTCAGTTTAATATGCAGCTAGAATAATTATTCAGTTATTGATATGCAGTACGATGTAATACAGTAACACACAATCAAATGGGGGTAAGCTACAGTGAATCTTATTATTCAACTAAGTGACATACATTGAATGAATGACTATGTAAGACTGCGTATAAATTAACAGAATATTGGATTTATGGTTATTAACATGGATATTGTTTTGTTTAATTTTTCTTTATTGATTTTAAAGGAATTTTTAAGCAACCTCATTCATTAAAGAACTGAGAAATATTATGTAGTCGCATAATATGCTTAATGATAAACAATCCTTTGAGCTTTAGAAACAATCTTCTCTTCAGAGTAGGTTCTTTAACAATTACACAACAACAAAGCCCTACAGATCCAATGACTTGAGAAATTCATCATTTAGCAGGAAGGGATAAGCATGATATTGTACATTACACTGTATAAAAAAAAAGCCAAAGTAAAACAAAAACAAACAAAATGACAGACAACAAAGAAAAAAGACCTCAACTGATGATACTGTTGAGGATCTAAGATTCCATAATCCCTCTGCTAGCCCTCTAATAGGTATTAAATGCAAGAAAACCAGGAAATCTTTTCATTTTAACTAGGCTTCTTAATCCTGAGAAGTATTTAATCTTATAGAAATGCCTCAGTGGCACAGTGCTGATTGGCAACCAGGGAAGGCACTTGAACTGTCCCCTAGGGAGCAAGCCCAAACCAATGTGCCTAATCTCACTCTGTGGAAAAAGTCAATGTGATTGGAATTTGAGAAACCATCTGGGTATATCTCAGATGCTACATACATACAGAAAAAAATATTAATAGAAGCTTTGTTCAGTTCACTGTTTAGCCCTATTCAAGTATTTCCCATGCCCATTATAAGAAAAAGAATCCACTCTAGTTAAATGCTAATTTTAAAATGGTTCATAGACCAAGTCTCATCCCCTGGAAAGGAATTAACTTGATTATCACAACCCAGAGTTTCACAGGAAACAGTAGTACTACCAAGACTCAAAATACAGATAGTATTGCCCGTCATTTTTCATTATAATCTGTTTTCAGTTGCCTATAGCTTTGCCATATGTTAACCATTCAAGCAGAAATTTTCTATGCCAGGGGTCTGCCTCGTGCTGCATTTTTATTTTGGAAAATTTCAGCCAAAGCAATTCAGACATTTCTCAGAATGAGTTAGGGGAGAAAGTATTGTTTTGCCCATGTTAAAAATTCTTACATCTGTTTAATTCAGAAGCTATAGATCATCCATGTTTTGGAGCAGAGACTTGAAATTTGGCTGGGAATCTCCTTGATGTTGTGTTTGTGTCTTTTGCCATTCCTGTGAAAAATTGCCAAAATTTGGTCAAGTTCTGAGCCTATGAAAATCTCAGTTCATGCATTCTCAGTAGCTAGATTTGAGCAGCTAACCCCTGGCTTGGCACCTGACTCTGTTTCCAGCTCTGACCTTTGGCTTGTTACCGGACACTGTCTTTGTTGTGGACCCTTGGCTCCAACCACTAGGCCTGACTCCAGCTCTGACCAGTAGGCCTGACCGCCCACACTCTGGTCATTGCAGCTTGTTCAGACCACTGTTAACTTCTCCAGCTGGTCCAAATTACATTGTTCATGAATCTGTGCTGCTTCTTATTCTTACTTTGATTGCAGATGTATGCTTTTGACCATACCAAGGTAGGCCTGGTAGTCAGCCCGCTGACAGGGGAGGCATTGGACTGAGTCTCTCCCCTGTTGGAAGCCAACAGGCTGGTTCTGTCTAAGTGGGATGCCTTCCAGTGGGCAATATTGACCATCTTAAATGACCCTAACCATACTCACTCCACTGAACCCCACTGCAGAAACTCCAAAAGGGGTCAGGTCAAGCCACTCCGTATGTAGTTCACTTCTGCCGTCTCCTATCAGACACAGAATAGAATGAGATGGCCCAATTATAACAGTTTCAATGGGGCCTGCGGGATGAGATTAAGGACAAATTGGCCTGAGTTGAGAGAGACCCCAGTGGGTCTGGATGCCTCCATAGAGCTCGTTGTCCATATCAAGAATCATCTATGTAAGCCAGGGGTCCCCAACGTGGTGCCCGCAGGCACCATGGCACCCGCCGGGGCATCTAAGTGCGCCCGCCTACTGGCTGGCGGATGAGCATCTGCCAAAATGCTGCCGAGAAGCAGCGTCATCCAGAGGCGTCGCCGCCAAAATGCTGCCGATTTTTGGCAGTGACACCTCTGGATGACCCTGCTTCTTGGCGGCATTTCGGCGGCGATGCCTATTGACGTTGCCACTTGGCGGCAGCATTTTGGGGGATGCTCGACCGCTGCCACGGTCCTCCGTGGCTTGCCGTCTGGCGCCCGCCAGATGAAAAATGTTGGGGACCACTGTAAGCAAAGGGTAGAAAGGAGAGGGGCACTACGACTGTGCCCCATGCTATTGGATTCCACCCAACCAGTTGATCTGAAGCAGGTAGACCCAACCTGCCGGCAACTCAACTCTCAAGAAAGAGAGTGCCAGCAATGCCTTAACTTGTGCTACTACTGTGGTGAGCTGGGCCATGCTATCTCCAATTGCCTCATGAGGAAACCAGTCCAGAAGGAATCCAAGAAATGAGCCATCTTAGGCTCAGTAAAGGGGGCTAGCTTGGGTGTCCTGACAGAGTATCCCTCTGAAACACCAACAGAGGTCCTTACAGGGAGGTGTGCTGACTTCCATTAATGAACACTGCACCTACAAATTCCGGGGCATTCCGAACAACTTCCTCCATAGCAGGCACTCATTGACTTGGGTGCAGCAGACAGTTTCATTGATGAAGAGATGGCCTAGGCAATACAGATTCCCCTGTGACCCAAGCCTGTTCCAGATCTGGTAGAGATGATTGACAGTTCCCTCTGAACATCCAGGCCAGTGGCTACAGATACTGTTCCACTCAAAGTTACAGGGGCATTGAGAGACTCTACAGTTCAGTGTCATCCATTCCTTGTACTTCCCTCTGATCCTGGGTATCTCATAGCTGGCCCTCCACAACCTCCTTAACTGCTGACATGAACTAAACGTTTGCACTGCTTGACCCTGGGAATTGGGCAGTGTGCAGTAGGTCCCCAACAGTTGCATGCCAGGGTAGCAGGCCCAGCAAAGCTGCACACCGACTCTGGTCCTTAACTTCCATCCAAGTACAGTGACTGCAAAGATGTATTTGAAAAAATAACACTGACACCCTGCCCCTGCACAGGGACTATGGCTGCCCACTCAAGGTATACCAAGGGACAAACAATCCATCTGGGCATATATACACCATGGCAAAGTCTGAACTAGCCATGCTGTGCACCTACTTTCAAGAAAACCTAGACAAGGGCTTTATGCATAAATCTACATTGCCTGCCCGGGCACCAGTCCTCTTTGTTAAAAAAGACAGGAGCCTCCAACTATGTGTTGACTTGTGGGCCCTAAATCTAATCACCATTAGAAACCAGTACCTGCTGCCACTAATCCCTAAGCTAATGGACTGCGTGAGTACCATCTGGGTGTACACAAAGTTGGATCTCCAGGGGCCTACAACCTAGTATGTGTTAGATCTGCGGATAAATGGAAGACCACCTCTGGAATGCATTATGGCCACTTTGAGTATCTTGTGATGCCCTTTGGGTTGACAAACGCACATGTAATGTTCCATTATTTTATTAATGATGTTCTCTGGGACATTCTTAACCAGTATGTGGGAGCATACCTAGAAGACCTACTTATTTTCTCAGGCGATGCCAAGCAGCACACCATGCATATCAGTTACATCTGGGAGAGGCTTCACCGACACGGTCTCAATATCAAACTAGAATAATGTGCTTTCCATAAGTTCTCAATAGAATTCCTAGGGTTCATCCTATCTTCTGCTGGAATCAAAATAGACCTATGCAAGGTAAAGGCAGTACTTGAGTGTCCAGTGCCATGGAATATTCATGAACTACAATGCTTCTTGGGGTTCACAACATCTATCAGTGGTTCATCCTAAAATTCTTGGAGTGGATTGCCCCTCTCACTGCCCTGCTCTGCAAAAACACCAGGTTCTTCTTGTCTCCTGGGGCCCAATAAGTCTTTGAACAATTGAAACTTGCCTTCACCATCACTCCCATATTGGTCCACCCCAACACCATGCAAGCCTTCATCATCAAGGCAGTTGCCTCCAACTTAGCAATCGGGGTGGTGCTATCTCAAAGGAATGCTCCTCAACAACTGCTACATCTGTGCACCTTCTATTCCAAACACTCTCTACTGCAAAGCAGAACTCTGACATTTTAGACAATGAACTCCTGGCAATTAAGACCGCTTCTGAAGAGTGGTGCCACTATCTAGAAGGGGCCAGGTTTATAATCCAGGTGTACACTGACCACAAGAACCTTGAAAATCTGTATAGTTCCAAGGCCCTCAACCAAGGGCAACTTCAGTGGGCCTTATTCCTTTCCTGCTTTAATTTCATAATCTCCTTTTTTCAGGAACCAAACACAGCATCACTGATGCTTTGTCACAGAAAATGAGTATTACACTAACCTGAAGGACCCAAACCTGAAAACCCCCTGCATCCTCAAGCCTGAGAACTTTCTGGGCACAGCTCCCTGCCAAGATCTGCTCAACTTCATAAGATCAGCCTCAACCCATGGGATCCTCCCAGTTGAGCAGAAAGCAACATGTAAGGAACTTCACGAGGTCCAATATGGGTTAACCTTCATAAAAGGATGTATATATATTCCCTTCAGGCCTCCAAGGACTACTACCCTACAAATACATCATGATTCCCCTCTGGCAGGACATTTTAGCTGCTTTAAAACTCAGCAACTCATCTCTCATGTCTTCTAGTGGCCTCACATACAGGCTGCTGTGCAGGCCTACGTGGCCTTTTGCAATGTTGTGCCCACTTCAAGGCACCACACAATACACCCCTGGAACTCCTGGAAGTGCTTGAGATTCCACCTGGCCATTAGATAGCTATTGCCTTAAACTTTTGTTGTAGAACTAACCCAGGCCAATGGGTTCACAATCATCATGACAGTTATGGACCACCTCATGATGATGACACACTTCATCTCCTGCACTGGCTCTGCGGGGGCCAAGTTTTCTGCTTCAATGGCCTCCCAGAGCACATTTCTCTGACTGCAGCACACAGTTTGTCTCCCATTTCTGGCAAGAAGCTCTCTGGATTTTAGGCATCCGCTCCTGCCTCTCCTCAGCCTATCACCCTCAGACTAATCATCAAGAGGAGAGAGCCAAACAGATCCTGGACCAATATCTTCAGTGTGTTACATCAGTTTCCATCAGAACACTGGTCCTTGCTGCTTCTCGAGGCAGAATTTGCATGGAATAATTCAGAACACGTGTCTATGGGGCAAAGCCCTTCTTGTTTTTTTTTTTCTTTTCAATTATGGGTTCCACCCCAGGTTCTACCCAGAGCTACCTGCAACTTCCCACATCCCACCAGCCCTGGGCTGGATACAACAGCTATGCCAAACCCAAGATGACTTAGAAGTTCATCTGGAGGGTTCCAAGAAGAGCTATAAACAATATACGGCCAACCAATGTCAGGAGGGGCCCACCCTGTCAGTAGGGTAGAGGATATGGCTGACCATAAAAAACCTACACAGGAATAGGCCATCTCATAAAGAAGTTCCTTGGACCCTACCAAATTCACTGGTAAATTAATCCCATTGCCTTTGAACTCTACTTGCTCCATTCTCTCTGAATGCACCCAGTTTTTCACATATCACTCCTGAAGCCTCACCTTCTGGACCCATTTCCTTGCCGCTCGCAATCACCCCCTTCTACTGGTATGTGTTCAAGATCATGATGAGTACATCATCCACGAGAGCCTTCATGCCAAAATTAGATGAGGTAAACTCTGGTATCTTGTAGATTGGGAAGGCTACAGACCTGAAGAGTGTTCCCAGGAAGTGTCAGAGAATGTCCACACTCCTGACCTTGTAAGTGCCTTTCACCAAAACCCATCCTGAAAAACCTGTCACACAACCATCCAGAAGGCACACTAGGGTATAGGGTGATTTGAGGGATCACAGGCCTCAAACCTGGGCCCAGGCAGTGCCCAGGCCACAACCACCACCCTGCAGCTCACCTGAGTAACCGGGGAAGGGTTAGCTCTCAGAGGACCACACCCCCAAAGCTCCAAACTGGGGAAACATCCAAGTGCCTGATTGGCTGAGGGACTGTATATAATCTAAGAAGTAACAGGAAGTTGTCTGAGCAACTAAAGTAATCCCTGGCCGGTGACTACTTTGGACCCTCCTGATTACCAGACTCCTGAGCCCTCCATTGCAACCTGCTCGTGGTTCCTGTCCTCCTATCCCAGGCTTCCATCTACTCCCAGTTCCTGCAGCCCTGCCCTACTCCCGGTGCCTGCTCCTCTGCCTTACCTCTGATGCTGTCTCTGGCTTTGGCACATGACATTGTATCTGGCTCTGAGCTTTGGCTTGGTAGCTGATGCTGTCTTTGGTGTTGACTGTTGGCTCCAACCACTAACCTGACTGCCCATGCCCCAGTCATGGCAGTTCCCTTACCTTAGGGGTGAAGAGAGGGTAAGTGGAGCCTTCATCTAAATAAATATATGGAGATATACCTATCTCATAAAACTGGAAGGGACCCTGAAAGGTTATTGAGTCCAGCCCCCTGCTTTCACTAGCAGGACCAAATACTAATTTTTGCTCCAGATCCCTAAGTGTCCCCTTTAAGAATTGAACTCATAACCCTGGGTTTAGCAGGCCAATGCTTAAACCACTGAGCGATCCCTCCCCTCCTCTGAGCAACTAGGGAGAAGTATGCTTTTTTGTATGGATTAAAGCTTGACTTTGCAACATGAAAGTATCATACACATATTGGCAGAGGAATAGAGGGAAGTTAAAAAGTCAAAAACCAAACTAAAATTCATGATTTTATTTTACTCTTTAAAAATATCTCATGATTTTTGGGGGTCTGACCCATGATTTTGGATTTTGAGGTTGGCAATACTGCAGTATTTGGTACAGGGTTTGGATGGTGTATAGTAAATAATGCATGGGAACACACATTGAGTGATGAGGATAAAAAAATTGACTAGCTAACCATTCAGCTTGCAGCATCCACACTGTGTACTGAGTGATTGTGGAAAAAAATATATGTGATCATGTAATTAAAGACTATCACACTGATGCACAGAAGGGGGTGAATTAAGGTTAAGTGGGTGAGCTTAATTTGGACATTTCCTAATTTTTGAGTGATTGACTTTGCAACATTAATGTTCTTTTAATTTACAGTTTTGTAAGTAATATGTATTTACTCCAGCAGAAGTGTAGACTAATATTTTCAGAGAAGCCTAAAAGAATTAAGTGCTGAATCCTATGGGAGCTCAGTATGAGTTGAGCACCTAATTTCCTTATGGGAAAAACCTCATGGGCCAAACATTCGTATTAAATCATAATATAGCAAAGATGAAACTGAGTAAACTGAAAGAGAAGGGGCAGTAGGTAGGTCAGGTATTTAGCCAGCTACTTCTTTTTTCTGGTAGGGTGAACACCTCTGTATTATTGCTTTTATTAATGTATTATTTGTAACAAACTGACATGTGCTAGATGGCTAGTATCATTGAAGAGAACTTCCATTCCGTGCTTTTGAAGAGTAATTTTATAGTTATCCAATAAGCATAATATATATTTTAGAATGTACATGATGCCCTACTTTTTCAGTAGAATGCATGCATAATCCCATACTCATCTTCTAGTATAGACCACTCCTGAATCATGGCTCCACCTTTCACCTAGAAGGGGGGCTCCTCTCTCATAAAGGAAGGTGAAGTGACCTGGGACAGCTTTAATACCACAGGAGTGGCAGCAAGGCCTCCTCCCTTTAGGAGCAACAGAGGTCCACCTGTATTTAGTGTAGTTGCCAGGAGTATCTACGTAGGAGATTGGACCAGGCCGACTACATCCTGATCCTCCTGCCACATGCAGAATCCTGTGTTGTGGTGATGGGATTCCCCAAAGCAGTGAATCTTGGAGATAATACGATACACATCTCTCAGAACTGTCATTTCTGGCTCTCTGCAGACTCAGGCAGTGACTTATGTCACTATCTAAATTGTGCTTAATTCATGTTTTCAAGTTTTTCTTTGCAACCATGAGGGATAAAAAACCAATGAGGGTCACTTTTTTAAAATGAAAGCTGAGAGTCTGATCTAATGACATGACCCCAGGAGCTGGGACTCTAGTCATGGGCCTATGGTGTTTATACCCTAGTCCAGGCCTGACTACCATTTTTTAAAGAATTAGGTACATTGCTCTTAAACCAAATTACATCCACCTCAAATGACAGGAAATGTCATTCCTTAGGGAGGCCAGTTCAGCAAAACAAATTTGAGTTGCTGAGAAAGGGTTGCTGTCAAGAGGTGTTCCCCTGGAAACAAAAGCCTCACAACCATCTGGTCGGTGGTGCTACCTTCCATAATGTAATGGGGAGCGTAGCATACATTCCAGACTTGTGGTCTGTATTACAGAAAGTAATTTTACAAAATTAGAACAAAATCTTCATTTCTCAGTGCTGCAGGGTGAACTGCACTTCAAGGGAGTAGGGATTCAGCTGCACTTTGTGCCAGACTCAGCCTACCTCCCAGGGTCACATTGTAGAAAAATGAGACTCAGAGCAGGGCCAGCTGAGATATAAAGGACAGCCTGAATTCAGAGGGAGAGCTGTAGGTTGTAGGCAGGTTTCTATATTAGAGCCTAGGGTCGAGGAATTGATTTGAAGGGGCTTACCAGCCTAGCTAGGTGAAAGTCCTGGCTGGGATACCTGCTGCATAGGTGGCAGCAGGAAGGACCACTCTGCAGGACCTGGATTACCTGTTTTCATGCTGAATTGTGTTTGAGTTTGAACAGTAAATGTAACCCTGGGAAAAGGAAAGGAAATACTGACACTGGTGGAAGCTTCATTGACGCAGCTGGCCAATGAGTTGTCTGACCAGTTTACATGACTGGAGGAACTGATACCAAGATTGGGGAGACTCCTGTTACAGTTCATTTTAATCCCTCACTAATATGCTGTCCATTGACTCAAATTTATCTAGGGCAAAATTCTGAACTTTAAATATATATCAAAGCCTCACCAGACATTCTTGAAAACCTATTTCAAAATCTAAGGAAGTTCCAAGTTTTAAAAAAAATAGTAATGAACCCGGCATTAAGGTTGCAAAAGCCTTGCAAGTCAAAGTCGAGCTTATACTTAAAAGAAAAAATAACAACCAAGTATTAGCAATTAACAACATCCTACTTTATTGAAAATATTTTTAAACAGAAGCACACAATGACATGAGTCATTCCTGAATACCTTATTACAGCAGATCCCCTATTTTACAAACTAATTGGGATTTGAGGAGTTATACAATAGAAAATTTCATAACATTGAACATCTCAAAATTACAGTAGGTATGGAGCACTGAGTCACTTTCTTGTCCTTTAAATCACCGCAACGCGAGTACACTGAAGGCAGCAGAACGTGAAGGGATGTCAATTTGTTCTTCATCGACATCACTTTCATTATGTAAATTCCCCCATTCCCCATTTGGGATTTGTATAGCTGATTCATCATAAGGTTGATGCTAGTAATATCGAGGTTTTTACCTCATATCAAGAAAACAAAATTGCATAACTAACATCTGTGTTCATTTGTGGCTGAATTGTAGCTTTGCTCTGAGCAAGGGGCATCTTGATGTTGTGCTGTCCATGGAGCAGACCAGTAAGCAGATTGTAACTCCTGGGATCTCCCTTGAAAAACCCTGCTTCATGTCTATAGGTGTCAGAGTATATTTTCTCCAAATCACACAACTATACTGGCCAATTTGGGGTCAGGTGGGGCGTTGGGGCGGTAGGAGCCAAGGTTCCATCCCTTCCATGCTCCATTTTGCTCATATATGTTGAGGGGATAAAGTCACTCTATATCTCCCTCTGTGTTCTTCCCATGGTATAGGCAACCTGCAGAAGAGCATAAAGGAGAACAAGCTGGGCCACAAAGTGGCCTTTATTTAATTTTTATACAATTTATCTAATAATTTCTGTAAGTTCATCTTTAAACAATTGAAATAACACCAATAACAGTTTCAAATGTGAAACAACAAACAACACTGTAATAACATAGAAATGTAATATTTTAAATAAAACTTCTGTTAGACTCTGTCCACAGACCTTTGGCCACCTGAGCTGGTTGCCCTTGGAAACAGTCCCCTCTGGGATAGTGTTCTCTGAGCATTGTTTCTTGAAAACCAGCAACAAAGAGCACACACACATATGTGATAAATTCTATTGCAAGTTTTTTGGAACATGTAAGCTGAGAAACAATGAGTTATTGCCATGACTAAGAGAAAAGGGACTACTTTTATTGTAAATTCCTGGGAATCTTCATCTCTCAGACATGGCTAATGAAAAATCATTTGTCAACAAATAGGCTATACCATCCTATAGTAACTGACTGTCTGGAAGGCTAGATCATATTTATTCCTATCTGAAGGCTTCCAATAAAGCTTCTAAAAATATTTCCTTTTGACCACCTGGCATCTTTAAAGATCAAATTAATCTTAATCCCTTTGGATACCACATTAGTTACAACTTCTTATCTCAAGGCATGTGCTCAAAATCTAGCAATATCAATGCCAGTTTCTTTGAAAGCTAGTTTAAACCAGGCTTTAATTGTGTTTAATTGAACAGGTCCATTCTTTTGTAGAAGAGAGAAATAATTTGTCAGGTTTTTTCCCTAAAACTTTAGAACTATCTATCTATCAGACAACTGACAAGCTTTCAAGACAGTAAACAATGAGTTCTCTGTAATTGTTAAAGATGCTGAGAGTGAGATGTAAAATCAAAATGTGATTACCAGAAAGCCGATCATGAGATGGCTATTTATCCAAGTAAAATTTACAGATTTTAAGAGAAGTTTTTGATACTTCACTCATCTTTGAACTTTCCTGAACCAAAACATCTATTTCGGAATGTAGGAAAACAGTTGATATAAGATTCCTTCCGAAGAACGGGAATTTCTGTTACAATGACAAATGTTGGTTTGTAAGTGTCCCCCTTTTATTTTTTTCATTCCGGCACAGTGCCCATTTAATTAGACTTCTGAAGACAAAAATCTATTGACCAGATATTAGGCAGATAACAAGAGGATTACTTTGCTAATATCACTAAAGACCTGATTGCTCAAGCAAAAGTTTTAAGCCTAACTATCCATTTTTGAGATGGAAGAGATTCCAGAAAAACAGATATTTTAGCAGCTTCTCAACAACAAATCAGCACACTTTTATTGATCTACTTGGAAATCATGAGCCATTTCATCTCAAGAATACTTTTTGATTAAATAAACTTTTTGTTACCCCAAGTACTATATACCAAACATGTTGTCTAGGATTGGAGCATCAAGCTAATCCAAATTAGGTGTTCCAATGTAAACCAAGATCCTTTCATCATGAGGATCTATGAAGTTTTTAAATACATGCATCAGTAAGTCTACAATTTCCAGCTGAAGGTAGACTACCAATGGAAAACCCATCCAATTTAAATTTCCTTTATCTAATACTTTTTGGATCACAGACTGTATCCTGTCTGCCCTATCCATTACAACTAACTCTAGCCTCGCCTCCCCGGATGCGCCTGTTGTTGATCTAATATATGCCCACAATACAACCATCAATTAATCAGATTCCATCCCAACTCATTTCATGTCCGATGTTATCAACATTTTACAAGTACCTCAGTGTTTAGGGATTTAGTCCTTTCTTTCACATGAGACTGCATTCAAGTCCTAAAACTCCCCTTTGTGTTTCACGAGAACCTTTCTGGATGCAACTAATAAATCTCCCCTTTTCCATAGATATAACCCATCTTTCCTGGGCCAAAGGGTCAATAGGAACCGGAGAAGAATATTTCTCATTTTCTTGCTCCTGCATATTTTCCTAGCTTATTTTGAAAATATGATAAATGGCTCTTAGGTCAGGTCCAAAGTATGTTTCTGACCATTGATATCCAGCTAAATAAATGATCACCCCTACTTTTCTTCAGGTGTGTGTGTGTGTGTATGTGTGTGTGTGTATACACACATGTCTGAGCTGGGTTTGTTTGATGTTACACAAGGAATACAGTTTCAACAGAAGAAAGTGACTCAGTCAACCTTGTTTCTCTACCTCTTACTAACACTAATTGCTTTATTATCTCTTCTTCCTTTTCCTTTTCTTCATCACTTTTATTTATAGTGCAATCACACTCAAAATGTGCTAGTCACTATGCAAACAGTAGAAGAGACAATCCTTGTCCTGAATAGCTTGCTTGTACAGGGGGAGGGGAACACCATGTACATAGAACCATTTAAAAGTAAAATCCAAAGCAGAATCAGATTACATGAGGTTCATTACTAGGAGCCAAATCTTAGAATCTTGAACATTCCCCATAACTACCTGTTATGCTGTTAGATCAGGCTAAACAAATAAATCAGTTATTGGATGGTTCAAAACTATAGAAATACTATGAAACAATAGAATGTTAACATATTTAAATCTGACTGTTAGCTCAGCATCTGAGGTTAGTATTCTACATAAATCAGAATAAGTTTCTAAAAGCTACTGTGTTGTTAGTCATGTTGTTTGAGAAAAGTAATTTCTACGGCATTTACATTTACTATGCTGCACCTCATTTTGGATCTTTAAGATCTTATAAGAACCATGAAGGATTAGACATTTATAAGGATAAGGAGAACATCCATTGTTACATGAGTTAGGATAAAAACTTTTTTTTAAAGAATGTAAAACCTCATGTTTAGTACATAAATCAACCATAAACTGATAGGGATTAAGAAGAAACTTCCACAATAGGCTAATTACTGCATAATTGTTCACTACTGGGGTTCTTGCACCTTCCTCTGGATCATTGGGCAACATCTTACAGGATGCTGCACTAGATGACCTGTTGGTCAGATCTAACATGTATGCAGTGTTGTTGTACCATATCAGTCCCAAGGTATTAGAGAGACAAGGTAGGTGGGGTAATATCTTTTGTTGGACCAACTTCTGTTGGTGAGAGAGACAAGCTTTTGTGCTTACCCAGAGCTCTTCTTCAGGTAAGAAGAATAAAGCATTGCAGTCAACCTTGTTTCTCTACCTGTTACAAACACTAATTCCTTTACTCTCTCTTCTTCCTTTTTCTCTTCACTTTTATTATAATGCAGTCACACTCAAAATATACTAGGAACTATACATGCCGCAGAAGAGACAGTCCCGTCCTGAATACCTGAAGAAGAGCTCTGTGTAAGCTCGAAAGCTTGTCTCTCTCACTAACGGAAGTTGGTCCAGTAAAAGATACTACTTCACCCACCCAATCTAACATGGGCATTCTTATTATAACTTGCATTTTGAAAATACAGACCAAGACAAGTTCCTAATACTACACATGTATAAATAGTTACTGTGGAAGAGTTATTGTTAGGGTTAGCACTACAGACAATTTCAGGTGCTGTTACTTGTTTGTTAGAGGAGAGGGGCTTTCATACTGCCAGATTTCCTCTGATTAAAACTAGGGCTGTCAATTAATCAGAGTTAATTTATGAGATTAACTCAAAAAAATTAATTGTGATTAATCACAGTTTTAATCACACTGTTAAACAATAAAAGAACATCAGTTGAAATTTATTAAGTATTTTTTGATCTTTTTCTACGTTTTCCAAAATGCATTGGCGGGGTCTAATGCATCCACTACAGGAGATTAAAGGGAACAATCCTCTCCACTCACCCTTCTGTGCAGCCATATTAGACATGCTCAGATTGCGACATTAGGTAAGGAATGCAGGGGCTGACTGAGCAATTGGCCCTCTGCAATAGAGCAGGCAGCGAAGGGTGGAACCAGGACTCCATTGCCACTGAAGCTGGTTGGAACCAAAGGGTATGTCTACACTGGAAATGGAAGGTCTGCTTGCAGCAGCACATATAGACATACCCAAGCTAGCTTTGATCTATCTGCATTAAAGCTTGCTTGAGTAACAATAGCAGTGTAGCAGGGACTGCAGCATGGGCTAGCTGCTCAAGTCTGTACCCAGGGTCCTGGGTGGTGCTGTACTGTGGAGGCTAGCCTGTACTGCAGCCTCTGCTGCCCCAGCTACACTGTTATTGTTGCTCAAGCTAGCTTTGATCTAGCATTGGCTCCACTCATCCTCCAGTCCTCTCTCTATATTTTAGGTCTTTTCTACTGTATTTTATTTTCATTTGCTCTCCTCAACGCCTCACAGTAGAAGCAAGCATAAGGCTTGATGTATTAATAGCTTCTCTTTTTTTGGGTAGCAGACTGTATGTGTGTATATGCAAGTATAGTTTTGAGCTTCGAAGATGGTATTTGTTTAAAACTGTCAAAACTGAAGATTGGAAGATTTTCTTGGTGCTGAAAATAAGTGAGTAATTCATCTGGTACTATCTGCGTACACGATGTGCACATAAGCACCCTCTTTAAAATGTTTCTGCTGTTAATTTTTGAATTAACAAACTGCTCATTTTGGCTACTTCTTCCAACTTTTGCTCATTCTCTGTCCCCTTTTAGATATGCTTCCTACTCTTCTCATTGCCGTAGTATCCTTGAAAAATATTTAGATGCCCGGACTAAATAATTAGTCCGGAAAAGAAAATAAGAAGCTTGTCTAAAACATAAGCTGAGATTTTAAAAATAATTACAACTTTAAAAAAAAAGTTTAAAAGTAGGTTACAGACATATGGAATATCAGTTATTCCTTTACTTTTAGGGTTTAAGGTTCCAAGTTTTACATACTACATTCAAGGCCTGATCCAAAGCACACTCAAGTTAATGAATAGGGAAAAGTTATGCCTAAAGAATACAGTCCTCAACCCTCTAAGTTTTAATAATAGGTCCAGTACTGCTGTCCTTTGATATCAATGGAGCTGTTTGAGTCTGAACTGAAGGACTGGGCTCAATGTCATAGGAGAAACACAGGATCCTGAACTGAGGTCTGTAAGTTAACTTAAAAGAGAAAATGTCTATAGTTCAACTCGCTTTGGAACAGCTAAACAATCCTCCATTTAAGTGTTCTAATTAAGTAAGTATTTCCTACATAATTTGGATATAAAAATGCTATGGATAGTTCCCTAACTGTAAAAAACCACACTTCTCACTATTGCTATAGTATACTAATTTTAAAAAAGTAAATGTGGAGGAATTTTAAAGAAACATGTATTTTTTCAAAAGTAATATATGAAATATATTTTCTTCAGCTTGTTCACCATACCAGTATGTGCAACGCTAACAAGAATATACACAAAAAACCCACTAGTTAAATGCAAGACAACAGGACACTGATACAAACTTTAAGTCCTATAAACAGACAAGTGTGAGATAGGTAAAAGATGAATATATCACAAGGAACATTTGTTTGTTCCTTAAAGGAGTAGATTATTATACTATTATTATTTTGGGGGCACCGTCACTGGCCATGGCACCCTTCAAAACACAAAGGAAGATACATCCCTGCCCCCAAGGGATTTACAATCTAAGGGCCTGATCTAATTCCCTTTGAAACTAGACAACAGAAAGATGCCAATGTGGGAGGTGGGATTGCTCTGTAAGATACTGCAGGCACTCCCCACCTTTGACCGGCCTCTTGGGGCAGGGTAGCTGGTGCTGTAAGCTTGTCATCAGTCTCTAAACAATCAAGTAATTAAATAGTAACTCAGGCTGTCTGAGCCTCTAAACAAAGAGAAAAAAACCCTTCAAATGCAGTGCTTAGTTGCAGAGCTTAAGGCAAGGGCATGCGACCCAGGTTCAGCCTGAGGAGCTCCTCCTCTATTCCAGTTTCACCCAGCTCTACCTCTGAGCAAAGAGGCAAGCCTTTTTAATTGGCCTCTTGGTTCCTGATTAGTGTGTATTTCCTCCTGGCCCTTGTAGGTCTCTAGAGTACTGTCCAGTTGGTTGCCCAATCTGAGTGGATTTTCTTTGGATGGGCAGTGTCAAGCACTGATGCCTCCAGCAGGGGGTAGAAAAGGCTCAACAGACCGCCATCAAAGCCTACTGATTTCAGTGTGAGTAGGATTTGGCCCTAAATTAGACAGATGTACTTGGCTAGCAGTGACTGCCAGCATATTAGTAATAGTTCAACAAAAGTCAACAGTCAGCCTAGCTATTCAAAGATCAGATAGTTTGACGACAGATTAAAAATAAATAGACATGGTAATGGATAAAAAATAAAATAAACTGAAACTAAAAGGAAGTGTTTTAATTAACAACCCAGTTTGCTATTCAGGTCAAATATACTGTCAACAGAATATGACTCTGTATGGTCTCAAAATCACTGAGGGCTAAAATTCAACTCAGCTTCCACTTTTGTGCCTGCAACTTTGTGAATATAAATCACTTGTATGTACAATTGTTCATCAATATCAATTTGTACAAGCAAATGTTAGAACTGACATGTCTAAAAGCTCATTTGTGTTTAGTTTGTATTCAGTTAGCACATGCAAGTGAAGTTTGTATGCATACCTATATAGCCCATAATTTTCTTGCAGACACAGTAGTGCTCATAAATTGTGCCTGCAAAAAATGGATGCCATATTTTGAAAATTTGGTCTTGAATGACACTCAGCGGAGGGGAGAGGCAAAAGTTGTTCTTTTTCAAGCTACATCTACAACCCAAACTGCTCCCAGTCATCAGACCCAAATAAGGTATAAGTCATAGTACACGGGGCAGATCTCCATACTGTGTTTGTCCATTTCCTTTCTTGTGCACTTTGATCAGCAACGAAGTTCACAGTTTTTTGACATTTAAATTGCTGTATTAAACTTCAAAGAAGTTAGCACTCCTTTGTTGCGAGTAGAGACAGTTCACAAATCTCAGTGCTATTGTCTCAGTTTGTCTGCAGTTTCAGACGGAGATCACTGTGTCATTTATGATAAGTTTATATTTAGAAGGCTATTTTAGCCACTATAAGGCCTAGAGACTTAATTTTTTAAAATTAAAGCTTAGATTCTGGATCACAAAGTGCAGCATTAGAGAAAAGAATTGAGTTGCTGAGCTGATGGGAGCTGGTCCAATTCAACCTCTGCACTCATCTCTAAGAGCTAAATTCAGCCCTCATGAAGGTCTATGGAAGACATAGGGTTGCATTCACTTATACCATTAGTGAGTGTGGCCTTATGCATCTATTTATCACTTTCCTCATGGGAGTACAAATGGGTACACTTTCAGATACAGAAAATGTGTGGAGATGGGAGTCTAATAAATTATCATGAATTAGATCTTGTGAATTGTATTTAGTTTATTATAAAAACATTATCTGGGAGAAAGTTGGAGAGATACAATAGCTAATATTGGAAATTATGGGGTTTGGTTTGAACTAGGGCTGTCAAGCAATTAAAAACATTAATCACAATTAATCACATGATTAAAAAAATTAATTGCAATTAACTGTGCTATTAAGCAATAATAGAATATCATTTATTTAAATTTTTTGATGTATTCCACATTTCCAAATATACTGATTTCAATTACAACACAGAAAACAAAATATACAGTGCGCACTTTATATTTATTTTTGATTACAAATATTTTCACTGTAAAAAAACCCAAAAGAAATATTATTTCAATTCACCTAATAGAAGTACTGTAGTGCAATCGCTTTATCATGAAAGTTGAACTTACAATTGTAGAATCATGTACAAAAAAAAACTGCACCCAAAAATAAAAATGTAAAACTTAAGAGCCTACAAGTCCACTCAGTCCTACTTCTTGTTCAGCCTATCGCTCAGACAAACAAGTTTGTTTACATTTTAGGGAGATAATGCTGCCCACTTCTTGTTTACAATGTCACCTGATGTTTACATGGCACTGTTGTACCCAATGTCGCAAGATATTTACATACCAGATGCACTAAAGATTCATATGTCCCTTCATGCTTCGACCACCATTCCAGAGGATATGCATCCATGCTGATGACAGGTGTTACATTATGCCCCATATTCTTCATAGAAATATTGTTATGATATGAATATGGCATAACTAAGATATATTTTATGCAAGATGGGTCATGTGAGGTATAATTGGAAAGGTTATGATTTATTGAATGTGATTATCCAGTTTATATGCATGTATCATTTCTGTATCTGAAGTTAGTAATATTGACTATATAACAATTACAACTGTGTGTACACTTGGGAACCACCCACCAGACAGTATGCAAATAGCCTGAATGGACCATTAGGAAGGACAATAGGACTTTGAAGATAGTAATCTCCCTCCTTCCTGAGAAGTTTCCTGGGATGCTGCTTTGAACAATGTGGGGTCCTGTGATCATGTCATTGGTACAGGATACCATCTTGAATGCTAGTACTTTCCCACGGGAAGGGGGTGGGGGTCAAACTGGGAAACAAAAGATTCCCGCTGTGACAGCGTACCCCATAAGGCTTTATGGGGGGACGTTTATAAATGTATGTATGATATNATCCGGTGGCAGCTCCCAAGGGGGTTTCTGTGATCCAACCCGTCACACCCGCCATATGAAAATCCTATTTAAGGCTGGGGAGTGAGTTAATCTTGGCTCTTCTCCACTGCCTCCCCACCCAAGAAGGAAGACTGCTGAAAACACCTGAAGAAACAAAGGAACTAAGCTGGGGGAGGTAGGAGCTGAGCCCAGGCAAGAAAGGTCAGCCTGTGAAAGGAATACCTGGAGATTTAAGCTGCAAGCAGTGCAGTTTACCTTCAAGAAACTTTGCAACCTGCATAAAACAACATTTAGGGTGAGAAATTACTATTTGTAGCCAATTTCTTTAAGGTATTCAACCTAGTTTGCATGTTTTGTTTTATTTGCTCAGTAATCTGCTTTGTTCTGTTCGCTGTCCCTTATAATCACTTAAAACTTACCTTTTGCAGTTAATAAACTTGTTTTTGTTTATTCTAAAACTCAGTTTGTGCAATTCATAATTTGGGGGGAGGGCAAAAAGCCGTGCATATCTTCCTCCATTGAGGGATGGGGCGAATTTCATGAACTTACGCTGTATAGATCTCTATACAACACAAAACAATATAATTTTGGGTTTCCATTCTAGAGGGTGTGTACCCAGAGTGCTGGGCAATTTCCCCAACCTGAGTCTTCCCACACAGAGCTGATTGCAGACTCTGTGTGATTCTACAGCTGGGTGCGTCCCTACCTGTGTGTATGCAGCAGGACAGGGTGAGGAAGCCCAGGCTGTGGAACAGGTGGGCTCAGTGGGACCCCAGCACATAAGGTGGCATCCTGGAAGGGGGTCCAACCTATCACAATGGGTTCTGGTTGATAATGATCCAAAGCTCACATTGGTACCTTCTTTGTCTTTTCTCAGATCTGCAGTAAAAGTGTTCTTGAAACAATCATCATATGCTGGGTCATCATCCAAGACTGCTATAACATGAAATACATGGCAGAATGCAACTAAAACACGGAGCAGGAGACATACAATTCTCCCCCAAAGAGTTCAGTACAAATCGAATTAATGCATTTTTTTTTTAATGAGCATTATCAGCATGGAAGCATGTTTTCTGAAATGGTGGCCTGAAATGAAGGGTCATACAAATGTTTAGCATATCTGAGATGTAAATACCTTGCAATGCCAGCTACAAAAGCGCCATGTGAATGCCTGTTCTCACTTTCAGGTGACATTGTAAATAAGAAGTAGGCAGCATTATCTCCCATAAATGTATACAAACTTGTCTGTGTTAGTGATTGGCTGAAGAAGAAGTAGGACTGAGTTGACTTGTAGGCTCTAAAGTTTACATTGTTTTGTTTTTGAATGCAGTTACGTAACAAAAAAAATCTACATTTGTAAGTTGCACTTTCACAATAAAGAGATTGTCCTACAGTACTTGTCTGAGGTGAATTGAAAAATACTATGTCTTTTATCATTTTTACAGTGCAAATATTTGTAATATGGGGGGTAGGGGATAGCTCAGTGGTTTGAGCATTGGCCTCCTAAACCCAGGGTTGTGATTTCAATCCTTGAGGGGGCCACTTAGGGATCTGGGGCAAAATTAGTACTTGGTCCTGCTAGTAAAGGCAGAGGGCTGGACTCAATGACCTTTCAAGGTCCCTTCCAGTTCTAGGAGATAGGATATCTCCATTAATTTAAATTTTAACAACAATAATATAAAGTGAGCACTGTACACTTTGTATTCTGTGTCTAATATGGCTGCACAGAAGGGTGAGTGGAGAAGGTTGTTCCCTTTAATCTCCTGTAGTGGATGCATTAGATCCCACCACAATTTAGCTCATGAAGAGTGAATAAATATATGTGCTTGTTCAATTTATTTCTCCATAAAAAGGGAAGATTAACCTCAATTTTACAAAAGTCTCAGGGGATATTTAAAACATTCATAAATTGGAATGTCATATCATCAAATGAATTGTGATTACGATAAGAGTTTTGAGTAACATGGAGATTTGAGGTTCATTTCTATGTCAAATTCCCAAATCATATATGAAATTAAGAGAGGAGTATAGCAAAGGATCACATTATAATTTTTTTTTTCAAAATCTTATTTATTTGGCCTCATTTTCAACCATGTCCTTTCAATGGAAAGCTGTTTGCAAAGCAGGGTACTAAAGTGTTTTTTGCTACTAGTATAATGTGTGCAGGTTATGCCTTTATTTATTATGGGTCCGATTCTGCTGCTCTCAGCCACACAAAGTAGTACCTTACTTACTTCATAAACTGTCAAGAGAACTATTCACAGAATAAAGCAGCACACAGTTAAGGGGGTGGTGGTAGCAAAATAAAGCTTCCTTGTGCTGAACTCACAACAACAGTGCATGATTTTATGACCACAAAGTTAGATGGATTTTTCACATCTTTAAGAATTCTTATGTATTACTACTATATTTGTATTATTTCCTTTAAAATATAACCTTATATGTAGTCCAGTGTAACCCAATGCAACCACATATTCACCACCACCAAGTCACTGGATAGTGACTACTCTATGTGATAGAGAGAAAAAAATCTTACTGGATCACAAAAGAGGAGCAACACATGAGATGGCATATGCCATTAGCTTAGATTATCATCACCTTGCTCATGCTGGTGATGCTCTCCTTATGAAATTACCAATTCGTCCATCAACAGGCAATGGTTGGGTGCAAGAACAGTGGTCTACTAAACTGCAGAACCAAGTAAACTATGGGAATCACAACTTTGCAGAACTTGAGATGTCTATGTGGGTTCTTGTCCTTAGCCAGCTCTGCTCCACCAGCAGCCTTTATGGGCACAAACAGTTCACAGCTTTATAGTATAAACTGCAGAGGAGATTATGAGGGGGTAAACCATTAATTCCCATGTGGTCCTGAGGGAAAAATGCCATGCAGTGTGTCTGCTCCCTGGCTGCATGCCCTTCTATCCCTGGCATGTCCATTGAGACCCTGCACAATCACCATTCTGTAGCTAGGGTGGAGGTTGTTGCCATGAGCTGAGGATCAGGGAGCAGCCAGAGTACTGGGTGTAAATGACAGAATGCAATATCTAAACTACCTGGTTTGTGGGTAGAAAGTTAGAGGCCAGTTTTGAAAATGTAACCTGGAAAATTTTCTGTTTGTATGAAGGAACAAGGAAAAAGGTGAGGATGGTGGAACTGCAGGAATAGATTTACTCTTTATTCTGTAAGTATTTGGCAAAGGACATCAGTGGCTTGCCTTTAGCCCTGGTAATATTATGTTGCTGTGCAGCATGTTTCTTTTAGGATAACCTCCACTAAGCTTAGACAATTACCAACCTTTTAAGGTAGAAATATCTGTATACGTGAGAGCTTGAATGTGAAAGTAGTCCCAAGGTCGTTGAATGTTTGCATACTAGTAGTAAGAACCCTTCGAGAACAATAACAGAGAATGATGGATGGGAAAATGACTCAATGAACATCAGTATCAGCCACTTTGAAATGTATAGTACAGATCAAATTATCGATAGGGTCAGAATCTTCATGAGAAAGCAACTCTGTTTGCAAATCTCATCCAAGAGAAAGAAATATCCTGGAATGCAAGTTGACAGATATGGTTTTGAGTGAGGCCCCAAGCAGTCTGAGTTGACAGAAGGAAACCTTTGATTTGAATTGTCTGGGGGTGGCAAAAGGTCAATATTAGTGTCAAATACCGATTCTGGTTAGTAGGTGAGTCCTGAACCAAAAATCATGTGAAGTAATGTAATGTCAAATACACCACATCACATGTCATCCGGGGCTACATTTTTTGAAAGGTTTCATATAGCCTGCATATTTATAGTAACCATTTTCAGTCATAATTATTTAGATCCACAAATGAAAGCAATCAAGTTTTTTGACTTGCAGTGTATCTTCAGTTCACCCATATTAACTTACATCAAAAGTGCATGGAAGAGGCATGGAAAAATATTTGCATGCAACAACTGGAGTTTTCTAAAGCAAACATCTAGTTTTATATGAATGATTAAACAGAAGTTTCTGAGAACTTGTTTTTGTAGAATTCTTGTGATAATACATAAAATGTAGCCAAAATCACAGGCATAATGTGGTCCAGTGGATAATGTGACCTGGATTGGGACTCAAGAAGATGGTGTCTGTTTCCAGCTCTGCCACAGACCTATTTTGTGACCCTGTGCAAATCATTTTACTTCTCTGTGCTTCTGTTTCTACTCTCACTATTTGCCAGTCTTATTGTTAGGACTGGAAGTTCTTCAGTGCAAAGTCTCTCTTTCTGTGTGTGTTAGTATAGTGCCTAACATGATAGGGACTCTGTCTTGGTCTTGCAGTTATACTGATAATATTGCTTTGAACCATTGGCTCCCACTTCAGTCCCATCATGTAGTCTTATTCCTGTCTTTTACATTAAACTCGTAACTTCATTCTAACCAAACTTTTATCTTTGATCCATGAAGGCGATAGTTGGTCCTGAAATGTGTTCCCTTTATATTTTAGGGTATGAATGTTTCTAGAATCTGTTTAAGCAACCATTATAGACTACACCTTAAGGAAGAGCACAGTGTGTATGGTAATGAGCTGTAATATTGATTGCACTTGCAATATTTTAATGCCATTTCTACTGAAAATGAATAATAGAACTGAGCTCAGAAATGTTTGATTTTTGTGCTGTATATAGTAATATACAGTGCATATCTAGAAATATCCCTTAATATGGTTTTACAGTAGTGAGACCATATTTAACGTTGCTTCAGAATTTCGTGTTTTACAGGGTTCTGTACGTTAGTGTCTCAACTTTTTTCACAACATTTTTTTTAAACATGCCATGGGGAATTTGAACCAAGCTAATTAATGTCTGTGTGGAATGATCTCCAATGTGTAATTTTGGATTGCTATGTTGTTATTTTTAGGAAATGTGTAAAAACGAGAACACTAAAAAAGCATGTTTTTTGACACATTTACTGTCCCTCTGCTACTGCGTGAGCACTAACATTGTGACATGAGAGAAAATCAGCCACTCATCACTCCCTCCAATTCATTTGTATATTGGGGAGAATTACTACTGCCCTGGTTGTTATGGCAATGGCTGCTTTTGATAAATGATTGACCTCAGACTGCCATACCATTATTACAAAGATGGGTCACAGGGGGAGCTATAATTAAAGCATGCTGCGTTCTGATAAGCTCCTGCTGTGCTCCTTTGGGTTTGCCCTGTGGTAAGGTATACGCTGTTTCTTTTCAAAGGGTGATTGTTTGTTACTTTCCTCAAAAAGGGTACATGAAAATAAGATATACAATTACAGCTCCTTTTGGATATAGAATTACAGCTCCTATTGTTATCTACTTCTTACAAATTGGGGGCTTTTTATAAAAAAGCTGGGGATTTTAGGTCTGATTCCCTATTCGGTTTCTGTTACACAGCAAAAAAACACTATCATGTGGAAGTTGCAGTAAACCTGAAGTTACATTTAAAAAAAACATATTTTGTCTGAATAGATTTAGATTTAGGCATTAGATTTAATATCAATGTATTGGTCAACATGGTAATCTGGAGCATCACGGAGATAACAATGGCAACAAAATATACATTGAAGACACCAAATGTGTAAATGCTTTATTATTTAAATAGTGTGCGCAGACACACGTATATTCTTTCTGTTAAAAACTAAGAAAATTCACAAAAACTTAATTTAATGTTAATTAAGGTTACTCTTATCAATAAACTAAATATAAAAAAATAGGAAATGCAAAGTTAAGGATTAAAAGGGTGCAAAGTCAAGCACTCTCAAGTAAGAAAATGCCAGAATGAATGTTACCCATGCAACTTTATTTCAGCCCTGTTGTGCATATACATTATGGTACAGTGTTTAATTAAATTATCGCATATTATTTTTTGCACAGGGCCCCAGGTTCATTATTCTGTGGGGACGGATTGGGTTTGTGTAGTGAAGGAATCTATTTTCTGTAGGATCTCTGCCTCTTTTATTGTAAAAGTTAGGTTTGTAGTAAATGAAGCCTGGGATTGCAGGAAGAGAAAGGATGGTCTTTGTCAAAGTTTCAGGTCAACTGCACATGTATTCCCCCTCTATTGTCCATGAAGGGCATCCACTTTAGACTTCTGGCTCCCAGCTGTCACTTCTCTTGGGTGGAGACTTGTGTCTCACTCAGTGCTGACTTGGAATTTTTATACTGCAGCACTCCCTGCCTTACATTGTGATATCCCTAGCAAGACAGGCTGCCTAACAGGCCAACGGCCATGCTGTGCTTTTCTGTCCAAGGGTTATGGCCAGTATATTGCTCACAGTTATAAATTACCAGTTCCTTCTAAGCACGTGCCTTTATTCTTAACATAAAAGCTTTTACGTTAAGAATAAACATTAAAACAATAAAAGAACCTACATGCATGCTAAAAAGTTGACTTAGCAGAAGTCAACCTCAACTCTGCCTTAGGACTCTGGTAGGTTTTAGTCTTTCAAAACCCACAACTGAGCTTTTCCTGTGGTTACAGATTCATCTGCTTTTGATCCAGAGACTGGGCAGATCACCCATTTCTTTATACAGCTCAGGCCTTTTATCTTGACGTTCTGTAACAGGTAATCAGCAGACAATGGCTCACTGGTCAGGGCATAGCTTCAAAATTCTGGGTTCTTACATAACTGGAGTTGGGGGAATTTGCATTATCCTCTTCCTAGGGATTCCCCAAGAAATCCACTTATCACTTATTGTCTCAAAAGTCCATATTTATCTGGCACATTTTAAATATAACTTTTGAACTCCCAGGTCTCACATTTATCACATCTTCCCACTAGTGAGATTACAAAGAATCCCAATCTACAATAATACATAAAACTTAATACAATAAGGACTTTCAAGGATATTGCAAGAAATTGTCATATCTGATAGTCTCATGGCTAGGGCAGTTGAATACCATCCTAGAGACCTGAATTCTATTCCTGCCTCTGTAGACAAGTTCCCATGACATTCTGGGCAAGTCCCTTACAGCAAACTATTCACAGATAATCACTTCTGCATATAAATCAAAGGCAGTATCATAATGCGTACACACAAAAAGGCTAAATTAAGGTTGCATGGACAGTGTTCCCATTCTGGCATTTCCTAACTTGAGAGTTCTTTACTTTGCAACCTTTTAGTTGCTTTGTAATTCCTAATTTCTTGTGATTTACTTTAGTTTAAAGAGCAACCATAACTAACTTTAAACTAAGTTTTTTGTTTGTTTCTTTGTAGAGTGCCATAACTACATGGCACATTACCATTTGCATTACCATGGATGAAAGAAAGGGATCAATGCTGCTTCTCTCAGATCTATCAGCACTTCTAGATTCCATTGACCCCCAGAATATTTTTACTTACAGTGGGATCTTGCTGGTATAGATGGAATTACCCTCCAGTGAGGTTGCAGTCGGTACTGCTGTCAATTGCTTGTCTGCCCAAACAGTCCTCACAGGCAGTGTACCACAGGGTTCCATCTTGTCAATCCCACCCGTCAGATTTATATTGTCAAGCTGCTTGGAGTGGCTCACGACTGTGAGTGCCAACCTCAGGACAGACTGTTAAAAAATAGGGCACAAACCCAAAACTGCTTCTGTGTTCTGTACTTCGGTTTCACCAACCAATTATCAAGTGTGAATTCCTCAAAGATTACAATAACAAATACAATTACAATAACATGGAGTTACAGACAGTCCCATCGGATACTCTGGTCTATCTTGCCATTTAGGCAAGCTTGCCTTTGTGATAGATGGTCCCTTACACCAAAAATCACAACAATATTCACGTTACTCCTAGTCCAAAAGGACCAATCACTTACCCTATTTCAATTGCACCTTAGATCTCTCACTAAAGACAACGTTTATAGTCAACCCTATAATAAATTAACTAAAGATTTATTAAACTGGAAAAAAGAAGTAAGAGTTATTTACAAGGTTAAAGCAGGTAAACATGCACACACAGATGAGTTACAGTCTTAGATTTCAAAAGGTAATAGAAGCTGCAGTAATATAGACGATCTATATGTTCTTTATGGATAACCCAAGCTAAGCAGGAGAAGGGAACAATCAGCAAAGTCTTTGGCCTTTGCTGTTTCACAATGGCTCATTTGGTTCAGTGGGCCTTCTTGAGTGGAGGACCAGGACTTTACACTAATTAATGCTTCTTTCCTGTTTGGTGAGTTACACAATTACCAAAGTTTACAATGCAAACACTCAATATAACTTTATATCATGGGCTACAGATGTTATAAGAGAGAGAAGTACCTGCAGTATCCTACAAGCAATTTATCAAGTCTAAACATTAAACACATTCTTATCTACTTAAACCTCTATTTTAAGCTAACCCACAGGTGAGCCAGGGTAGTTTCTATCTATGCACTTGTCAGTGTTCAGTGTGGCTTAGGGCCTGCATCACAGAGGTATGAAACCAAAAAGAGATATTGGAAGCTGCTAAGTATGCAGTGTCATCAGTATTCAGAAGATGCTCAGCTCTACGGCTTCTTTTCATAATTACATTCTGTAGTCTCATTACTTTCTCAGTGGCTTACTGAGACAGAGTTCTGGATGAAAGCAAACCTGGGTCAACTCAACCTGGATGCTAGTTGGAAGTAGGAAGAATCACTTAGAAGATTGGAAGAAGGTGGTAGCCGCACTTTCGCTGAGAGCGTATGCCTGTCTTTCAACAAAATTGCTCATATTAGATCCATCAGTGCTCCTGAGTTTTTAGGTAGTAGTAGAATTATGGTTTGAAGTATAGCTTATCTTGAGGCCATCATTCCTCTCACACAGACCTCACACTGGTCGTTCACCTTTGTCATCTTCAGTCTAGTTTACTACAATGTGTTGTACTTAGGTTATACTGGCAATCCACCTGAAAGCTCTGTCTGGTGCAGAAGCCAGCCTCCTGAATGAGAAGAGCTATTGTGAACACATTATTATGATCAATTATTATTATTAATAATTATTTTATTTTTACATTGGTATACTAGGCATTTTGCAGTACAAAGAGAAAAGTCCCTACTCAAAGAATTGAGCTTTAAGTCTTTTTACTGACTTCTGAATAGTCTGAAATCTGGTTGTCTAGAACCCGCTTCCGTCTCTATTCCTCCTCATGGCCACGGAGGGTATGTCTACACTGGAATGTAAGCTCAAGGTTAGTAGAACTCGAGTTAGCAGATCGTGGGTTTCTTAACCTAGGGCTTGAGTGTCTACACACATTTGTAACCCCCTGTTAGGAATTGTTGAATCCTCAGTCCCAACCTGGGGCACCAATGTCTGCACGTTATGTAGGCCCAAGTCCACCCAGACTTCCTAGCACCCTCCCCAAATGTGGCTGCTCTAGTCCTTTGTTCGTGGTGCAGTGTGAGAAAACTTGACTGTCCCCTAAACTTGACTATCCAGAGGACAAAGAAAATCATACTGTTGGTTTGTGGGATACTTTTAGCAGACTTTCAGAGCATGAGTCCAGTGGGGTTGCATCTACACTGCCGAGCAATAGGGTTTGAACCCTGGGTCCTGTCTTGACTCAGGCTTGGACCCTCCATCTCTGTGCGGTCCTGGGACCTGTGGATACCACAAATTGTGTGTAAATGGAAGAGGGGTTAGGCTTGAGCTACAGTTCTAACCTTAGATTTATGTTGCAATGTAGACATACCCTACGGTCCTGTTGATTTCTGGGGTTAAACACTCAAGGCTTATTGCAGGGCTTTCTCAGTCAAGGGCACCCGTCTTTGGAATTAGCTTTCTTTGGTTGTCTGCCAAAATCTAGTAAGAATCAGAGCATATGGTAAGATGTTTTTATTTTGTTTAGCTTTTATCAATTTTTTTTTGTAAATTAGGGATTTGGGGGGATTTTGTGTGTGTGGGAGTGTTGTCTGAGTTTGTTTTCCAGCAAAATGACATTGGTTCTTTAACGTTTGTATATAATTTATCATTTTAATAACTTTGTAAATAAGTGCATAGATGTTGTGGCAGTAGTTGCTCTATGAATCAAGACACTATAAAGAAGACAATACAATTATTTCAAAATATTATTAGTTATGCAATCAGCAGCCAACTAGTGTTTCCTCAAGTATATCAAGAGTTACATTTGTTAATAATATGATTCTAATGTAGGACCCAATTATATACACTTTTGTAAAAGCCATTACACTCAACATCAGGTATGCACTATAGGAAAAGATATGTGTTTCCTGGATTTGGTACCAGTACAATTAGGGAAATAAACAGTCTGGGGCAGGCCAGAAAGTGGAGGCTGGCCATCTTCTTTCATATATGACATACAGGCAACCAATCAACAGCAGGCAAATATAGATGCCAAACTCTACAAGCAAGGAAAGTTGGGTTCATTGGCTGCCATTAGTGTAATATATGCATTTGGGAAGCAAGAGCTCATCTTTTGCACATACTGCAGAGCAGAGCACCTCAGTGTAGAAGGGAGCAGGAACCCTGTGGCTCAAAGGGCGAGCTGGTGAGCCTAGAGCGGATCAAGTCAAGATCCCACTGTGGGACAGGAGCCCGTACCTGCGGGAAGAGTCTCTCAAGCCCTCTCAAGAATCTGACCGTCATGTCATGGGAAAACACCATCTGTCCTTGGATTGACGGGTGAAAAGTGGAGATGGCTGCGAGATTCACTCTAATGGAAGAGTGTGCCAGGCCCTGGTTCCTGGCCGGGGCCTGCACCATTATCCAGAGTTGCAGGTGAAGTATGGGATGGGCTGCACTGCTCGACTTGAGCTGGGACCCTACTTCCCTAAGGGGGCATTCAGCTGCCCAGCTGGGTCGTGGCTTGCCCCCAGTCCTCTCCTTTCCCTTATGGGAGGTAGGAGATCTTCTCCTCACAGTCTTTTTCAGCTTCTTGACCGGAGCAGTGGAGGGGGACCGGTGCCGGCTCACAGACAGCACCGAAGGAGCACTGTGCACGGAGGCTGCAGTGCTCGGTGCAGAGTTGGACAGTTGTTCTGGTGCCAGAGTGTGTGCCAATTCCATTAGGAGTGCTTTCAGATGGATATCACGTTCCTTCTTCATCCTAGGTTTAAAGGACTTGCAGATATGGCACTTGTCACTTATGTGTCCTTCGTCTAAACACCTTAGGCAGCTGGTATGTGGATCTCTGATGGGCATAGGCCATTTGCAGCGATTGCAGGGCTTAAAGCCTGGGGACTGGGGCATGTCCTGTCCCCCAGCTGAGTCCCGTTTGGGACTAACAAAGAGTTTGAGAGCTACTACTAAGGGTAGGTAAGGGCTTGTCTTCACTACCCACCCGGATCGGCGGGTAGAAATCGATCTCTCGGGGATCGATTTATTGCGTCTCGTCGGGACGCGATAATCGATCCCCGAATCAACGCGCGTACTCCACCAGCCCAGGTAGGAGTAAGCGCCGTCAACGGGGGAGCCGCGGCGGTCGATTTGCTGCCGTTCTCACAACGGGCTAAGTTGGATCAGATACGTCGAATTCAGCTACGCTATTCCCGTAGCTGAATTTGCGTATCTGAAATCTATCCCCCTGTAGTGTAGATGTAGCCTAATAAACTACTAACCTCATACAACTATATTACAGGTTTTCAAAGTTCAAGAACAGAGAACGAAACAATGCTAGCCGAAGCAGCAGACGTTCCAGCACCGTCACTGGCGGCGAGAAGGAACTGAGGGTGGGGGAGCTGGCGGCGCCCCTTATACCACGCCATGCGGGCACCACTCCAGGCGGTGCCAGAGCCTGTCCCCTATGGATACTGCTGAGGGAAAAAACTTCCGGCACCGGTGCATGTGGCAAGCACGCACACCTAATATGGAATGGACATGAGCAAGCACTCAAAGAAGCTAGGTGCCTGGACTTTTCACCCATGCCCCTCTATTTTTCAGCCTATGCTGCTGAAAATAATTTGACCCTGATCTAGCAATGCACTTAAGAACATGCATAATATTATTATGCACATATTTAGTAGATGCTTGCTGGATTTGGGCCTTACTGTTTAATGGGTGTGATGGTGGTTTCACAGGCACCACTGATTGTGGGGTAGCTTTTATTTCATGCAAACCAACTGTTTTGATACCAACTGTTTTGTAAATAATTCTACCCTTGAAGAGTTCTGCAACCAAGGGATATGTAAACAGGTTCCCAAAAGAACCTATAACATTTTGCAAACTAGCATTGCTTTTTATGAGATTATAGAGTAGCAGTAGTATATTCAGTGCTGGACATTCAAATCCTCCTCATGCTCCCCTCCCCAAATAATAAGTAGGTTCTATTTGATTATAAAATATACAGGATCTGAATTTCTTCTCATTTACATCAGTTTTAAATTTTGAAATGCCAGTGATTTCATCAGAGTTACTCCTGATTTACACCATTGTAAGTGAGAGGAGAACAAGGCCCACACTTAGCAAGGTATACTTTTTTATTCTTTTAAACTCAAATATTTTTAAAGATTTCTGTTTTAAAAGGTTTCTATTTTAAAAGAAAATTTGGCTTTGTGATACTTTTTTTTTTTCAGTATTACAAAACTACCTTTGCCCTTTACCCAGTATGTTGTTGCAATAAGACATGTCAGGGTACATGTAGAAACAAACCCATGTGGGATGTAATGAAATCCAAGGGAAAGAACCAAATGTCCCCACCAAATAGCATAGTTACCAAACTATCCTGGGCTAGATCCTCAGTTACTGTAAATGGACAAACCTCCTAGGATCTGGCACTATATCTTTATGAAGTGGATTATGGCTATTATAAAGTTCCACACAGACTTCCACTAGATGTTTCCAGTTAACTTTTAAAGCAGCAGCTCCTCAGGACAATGTGGTGTTATATTTAGAAGTGCAGGCTGGTCACCTGACAGTGTCCTGATTTAAGAATTATCTGGTCTAAGTTCACCATTCATTTTTTTTAAAATTAAAGCTAAACAGTTGGCTGGATTGGGTTTGAATATTATTCTTATTATTTTATAATTAAAATATTCTTAATGAGATTGCATTCTCCTCACCCATGCATAACTTCCAGTCTAAGGAAGCTATCATAGGGAATAAAATAATCCTGTGTGCACATTGTAGTCTCGCTTGATATTAAACTATTTGCACAGGATTTTTCTCTCTCTCACCAATATTTTATTTATTTGGTTTTTAAAAAATAAAACTGGGGAGCCGGTGGCTGGTACTGGTTTAGATTTCCTGCCTGAATTTGCTCTTGTTTTTCTCCTTACTCCAGTTCTCCTTGTGCAATGCTGCGTGGCGCTGGCAGACTGAGAGAGAGGGAGCTCCAGTCACACACAGACCACGGAGAGGAGATTAACATCAAGGAGACCACGTTTGCTATAGAAGGGAGGTGGGGTTGGCCGGGGTGGAGGGGAAATAAAGGCAACAATCGGATAAATGCTCATCTGTCCTCCTCGTCACCAGCACCTTGCTCAGGTCTGAATTCGCTTCTTTTCCTTTGCTGTATTGTGCTTGCCTAGGATCTGGATAGGAGAGGGAGGGCGGGGGGAGGGGAGAAAGGGGGAGGTTTAACTTTTACTTGACATTACCGGGTTATTGTCAGTTTCACTGTGTTAAATCCCGGCGATTTCTCCTCGTCCCCCATTCCTCTCCCCCCACCCCCTTAGCTCCCGCCAGTTAACTTTGTTCAAAGGGCTGCAGCCAAAAAGGCTTGTCCGGGCCTGGGACATAGATAACATAAAGTAAATAATCACCACAATTAGACTGGGGCAGGGAGTTGATCTTAGTCGCTAGCGATCTGCTTAGTTAGCGTTTGCTGTTTAGGGGCGATTGAAGGCCATCGCACCAAGGACACACACACACACACACACACATACACACACACGCTAGATACAAAAGTCTGGAGGATCTAGGGGGGAATTGCAGGCACCGGATCGGTGCAGAAGAGGCAGCCAGAGCCATGCGTGCCACGGCCTCCTGAAAAAAGAAAGACGCTGGGTGGTGGAAAGTATTTTGTCTGCTTTTGTCTTGAAATACAGTGAATTGGAAGATGGAGATGGATGTTAAGGGAGTTTCTCAGTGCCCAGAGCCCATCCCCCACTCGCAGGGGTCTGGAGGCTGTCAGCAGCAGCAACAGCAGGATGGGCAGGCAGGGGAAAGTGCAACTGCTAGTGACAGTAATAATCCAGAGAAGAGGCAAAACAGTGAGAAAGAAGACAAAAAGGTAGGTCCGCCGCCTTTAAAACGGGCATCGCCAAGCACAGCAGAGGAGCCTTCTTTTATAAACTAGATCGCTTGCGGTTAGATAGGAAATTAGAGTAGGGGTGGGAATCCATTCTGTAGGGAATGAAGAGGAGGATGACTTTGGGAAGTGAAAGCATCTAGCCTTACTAGGAAGAAGTGTACCCTGATTATTATTATGATGTTTTATTATTATTATTACAGATGATTATTTTCTTTGTAAATGTAAAGAAGGGAGATATAAAGACAGAGTGGAAGGTTGTTTAAGGACAAGGGAAATGAGGAGGGTCATAGCAAAATAGCAATGGATAGAAAGCACTTCTCTGCCCGTTCAAACATAAATGATGTGCATTTGTCTCAAATGCATTGTTCTATGTACAGTGTGTTGAAAGTGGCTTTATAGAGCTTGGATTAGGAGAAATTGAAAATGGTAAAATGTTGGCACTAAAGTTTACCTTACTTTCTGGATTTAGTACTGTGAGTGCCTCTTCACCCATAGCATCCTTTTTTAGCTAAGGGCAAGAGGCGAGTTACCTGTAAGGAAAGAAGCCTAGTAAATCTGTTTCTTCAACCCTGCTGTGTCATTGTAGACTAGGGGACAGTTGCTTACTACTGTACTGAATGAAAATCTTTGGGTAACTGAGATCAATGAAAAATGGGTCAAATTGTGTTCTTTGGTGCTTATATATCTTCTGCTAAATGAATCGTAAAGTGAGGCGAATGGAGTAGAAAATATTGCCATTAAGATAATGTTAGCGGAGTGCATTGATCAGTGCTTTTGTCTGTAGGCATTGTCTTCATTTCCATTAATATTTCCCAGCATGGATTTACTTAACTGAAGCCTATAAATTGTATGTGTATAGATATGTAACAGACACATACTGACAAATGCATAAGTTTTAATATAATAATGAATTTTGCAAATAGTAATCTACATAAAATTAATGATAAAAAATTCTTAAAGTTTCATTGAAATCTGTGCAGTTTTCTAAGTGAATAGAGATCACATGAATAGATTTTAATCACGTTTCAAAATGTTGCATTGTACTGGAAGTGAGCCATGTTTCATAAAGTAGTTTTACTATTAGTATAGTTTTATTTTATGTTAGAAATGTGTAAGGAAACACTTATATAATGAAACAATGTAAACCAATAATTAAATAAATTAGTGCAATAACTATGTCAGGCCACATATTTATATAGCTAGAGTTGGATTATCTTGATAAATATTTTGAAATCATTGTATCTTTTACTGGAGACTGCTAGTTCACAATATTTACATATGTGTTTCATAGCTGAAATACTTTTTGATTTGTTGATCATCTTATAAAATCAGTACAATTGTTTTATTAAAAAAACAGTATATCAAAGATTGATAATTTGAACAGGGCCTGAATGGCTAAGTAAGGTGAATAAAAGGTTTTTATTTCTTAAAATGATAACTGATGCTTTAAATATTCTAATATATGTAGATAGCATTTCAGTCTCCCTTGAGTGTATGAATATTTAATTCTGTCATGAATGCATATTACTGTAACATAGTTAAATGACTGTGTATGTTCTGTTATAGGAATCATTTTTGTGCATGATGTTACTAGCAGAACTTTAAATGTATTCCTTCAATATTAGTTTACAAAATAATTAATATGTAGAGCTAATGCTGCCATTTTCCTATGTGTTGGCTGTGCCAATGCCTTGAGCATTTAAAAATCCTGCCATCAGCAGAAATGTATGCTCAGTAGTTACTTTTTGATGCATCACATAGTCTGTCTAATGTTCTAGCAGCGGTGGGTAGCAGGAAGGCAAATAACACATATGTCTGCAGGTGAAATGAGTGCTAGAAAAGACTTGACTACAGTTAGCTAATTAACAGGTGTAGATAACTGAGTATTCTACTGATGTTTTCCTATATATTTGTCAGCAACTGCTTGACATAGAATCAAAATACTTTTTTTTCTAGGTGTAGTCTTTCAAAGGTATTTTGATGAGTCCTTTTCTTACCGAACATGGGTTCTATTTTAACCCTGCTGTTGCCAAAAGTATTTGCAGTGCCTGCAGGTTACATTTGTGGGGAGCGCTATGCTATTTCAAATCTCACTAACTGTATGAATCTTTCCTGGATGCTTTTCCAGGACAATTCATACTTCTCATTAATGCCAAAGTCTTTTGGGTCTCTGATGAAACGATTACATTGAAAATGTGGGGGAAAAGTCATTAAAATGGTAATACAATCCAACACATTTTATATTAACATGGGAAAATAATACTTTTCTAAATCAAAATCCAAAAAACCCCAAATATTGCATAAAACATCATATAAGATCCTTCTAAATGGACAGAAATAACATGATCTTTGCTTATTTAACTGTTAAATAGACATCAAGGGCACCTTGATTAAGAGCTGCATTTCATAGCTGTAAAGCACCCCACATGTAAATGATAGAGAACACAAGTAACGATGAGATCTCCTGGCATATTATAGATAGATAGATACTCACACACACACATTTTTCTTAAAATTTTCCAAAAATTAGGATTTCAGGGTATCTCAGGATTCCACCTTCAGCACTTGCTTCCCAGGACTTTACCTGAGTAATAAAAAGCATTCTGTTTTAGGGTCCACTTCCACTTTCACTGAAGACAATAGAAGTTTTACCATTGACCTAAGTGGGGGCTGGATCAGGCTCATGACCAGTAAAGCTATGTTTTTCACAGTGTCTCAAAATGAAACCTTGTCAAATCAACTGCCTACTGAAAATAGACATACCTTTGAATTTTGCAGGATACCTCATTACAAAGGTGTCTCAATATCTTTTTAGTGGATCTCAGGTTTCTCTGGTCCATCAAACATTCTATAAGCCGTTAGGCCCCAATCTAGTAAAACATCAAAACACACCGCTTACTTTTAAATATGTGAGTAGTCCCATTGACTTCAGTGAGACTACTCACATGCTAACAGTTATAATAGAGGAGTGGTATCTTTGAAAGCATTTATTTAGTCAAGGATTTGGCTGTGAAAGATGTCTATGGTAATAGCAACTTGTGACCCTAACATGTCTCTATGCATGCTAGAACAGACACTAAGATAAAAAAAATTAAATTTAGGCAACTAAAGTAAGACTTCTAGGTCCTTACTGAGACACCTACATAAAAATATTCTGATTTTCAAAGATGCTGAGCAGCTGCATCTCCAGACCTATGGGTTTTCAGCACCTTTGAAAATCAGGCTCTTCAGTAGGTGTCTACATAGAGATTTAAGTACCTAACTTTACACATCTAAGTTGGAAATTTTTGTTCTATTTTTTATTTTAAACAATGGAGGAAAAAACTTCCATAATTCAATTTTTTCAAGTATGTACAAAAGAACCCAGTGCATTTGTAGGAACATCCATGTCTTCCGTGTTATACCCAGACTGCAGATGCAAGAACCCCGTGAAACAGCTGCACATTGAAGAACTTTCTGCATATTTACATGAAAATGAGTATAATAAGAATAATAAGCCTATTTGGGCTGGGTACATTGTATTCTAGTTCAAAAGCTAATGTGCTAGTGCTTGATATAGGAATTCTGAAGTGCTTTGTGGGTGCACCAAGGGGTGTGTGGGGCCCCGGACAACTCCCTCTGCCCTGCCTCTTACCCTTCCCCCCTGCTCCGCCCCCGGCCTGCCCCCATTCCACTTCTTCCCCTAGCAACCCTGCACTGGTAGCAGCGGGAAGCGGAGCAAACCAGCCCCAGCCCGCTCTACTCTGCCAGCTCCCAGCTGCAGCGCTCCGCTTCCCGCCACTGGTGAGTGCAGGGAAAGGATCTCCCCCGGCACTCACCAGTGGCGGGAAGCGGACAGACGCGGCCCCAGCCCACTCCGCTCCGCTTCCCATGCCCTGGCCTGAGCCATGTCACTCAGGTTGGGGAAAGGACTTCCCCCGGCTCTCACCGGTGGCGGGAAGCGGAGCGCCGCAGCTGGGAGCTGGCGGAGTAGAGCGGGCTGGGGGCGGGCTGCTCCACTTCCCGCTGCTGCCGGTGAGTGGGGGATTCCATCCCCCAAACCCCCTCCCCTGAGCGACATGGCTGGGGCCAGGGCGAGCAGGGCTGGCTCCAGGCACCAGCCGACCAAGCACATGCTTGGGGCGGCACCTTAGAAGGGGCGGCCAAAGTTCGGGTGGTGGGAGGCGCTCGTGGTGGTTTTTTTTGTTTTTGGGCAGTGTGGGGGATGTTTCGGCGGCGCGGCACGGCGCGGCGCTGGGGGGGGGGGTGGGGCGATGCGGCTCACCAGGAGTTTGGGAGGCCCGGCACTGGGGAAGGTGGGGTTTGGGCGGCGCGGCCCGGCTCAGCCCGGCACGGCGCTGGGGGATGAGGGGTTGGGCAGCGCGGCGCATAGGGGTTTGGGCGGCCCGGCGCTGGGGGGGTTTGGCTGACCTGGCCCGGCGCTCGGGAGTGGGGGGGGTTGGGCGGCCTGGCGCAGCACTCCGGGGAGAGGCGGGGGTTTGAGCGGCGCTCCGGGGGTTTGGGTGGCCCGGCCCGGTCCTGGGGAGTGCGGGGGTTCGGGCGGGGCAGCGCGGCACTCGGGGGAAGCAGGGGTTTCGGCGGCGTGGCACGGGGGGGTTCTGCGGCCCGGCGCAGTGCTGGGGGCGGGGGTTTCGGTGGCGCGGCGCTGTGGGGGTCGGCGGTACGCTGGCCGGGCAGCGTTCTTCTTTTTTGCCTGGGGCGGCAAAAAAGTTAGAGCCGGCCCTGGGGGCGAGGGAAGCGGAGTGGGTTGCTCCCAGCCCCCCGCTAATCCCCCGGGCCACTCTGAGCCTATGGGGCCCCCAAAAGTGGCCCCCCACAGCTCCTGCCTCCCAGCCCCTCGGGGGAGGGAGGCCTGGGAGGCTGTGTAGGGTGACCATATGTCCCAATTTTATAGGGACAGTCCTGATATTTGGGGCTTTTTCTTATATAGGCACCGATTACTCCCCACCTCTTGTCCTGATTTTTCACATTTGCTAACTGGTCACCCTAGGGCTGGGTAGGGCACCCAAATGGCTAGGGACGGCCCTGCTTCTAGCTGCTCCTTAATTGCTAAGCACCAGCTGTCATCTCCATGGGGGCTGGCCTAGTGGGTGGAGCTGGAGTCATCAGCCTGGAACCAGAGCTGATGGTCAAAAGCCTGGAAAGGAAGCAGGGCTGGAGCAAGGCAGGAACAGAAGGGAGCAGGACTGGAGTAAGGCTGGAGCAAGGTCTGTTGTAGCAGCAAGCTGGGGAATTTACCTAGTTGCACAGACAACTTCCTGGTGTTCCCTCCAAGCATAGGTAGTGTGCCTGGACCAATCAAGGACCCTGAGAGCTCTGTCAATCAGGCCTTCTGTGGCTAGCATATACTGTGGTACTTGGGCCCACAAGAGTGAGAGCCTGTTAATGGCTGCTCTGAAAAAGCTGGGGGGTGGTAGCATAAATGCAGTAGTTTGCTCAGCGCCAGCAGATCCAGGTTCTAGACACATGGATCCTCATACTAGCTTTTCCTAGTTGTTGCCAGCTTTATCAGGTGTTTTGAGAAGCTCTTTCAGTTTGCTGTTATACCTTAAGCGGATGTGTCAAATAATAAAAACCTAAGTAAAAGAATATGTATTTAGAATCTCTTCATTTATAAATGGTGTATCCAGAGCCCAGCAAGAGAAGAATGAGGTCTTATACCATTTTTACATTAGTTTTAAGTATTAGGTAACAGTTGTAGAGGGTGGGGAATCAACTTCTGAGGTTTCTCAAACATTGATAATGAAGCAACGTTCAGGGTACATGAAACACACAGGAGTGGTGCAGAAGTCATATCAAATGCTGGGGTCCTATGTACTTAGAAATAAACAAAAAATCTCCCCCAAAACAAAGGCGACAGTATGGAGAAAATGGTAATATTCAAAGGCTGTGGTCTTTTCTGGTACATTGATAGAATTCCCAGGTAAGTTTTGTAAAGTTTTATCAAGCACTGGGCACTCTGCAAGGGGAGTATTTTCTTCTTCTTTGACTCTCATCCTTCAGCTCAACTGCAGTGATGGGGCCAAATGATGTCTTTCCATCACTTTTTGTTTTGTGCCAGCTTCACCGCTTTTTTCACTTATAAACCTTTTTGTTCTATGTCATTCTTCACTATGTTTATCCAATGCATCCTGGGTCATCTTCTATTGCTAGTTCCTCCTTGCACTCTGGTATTTATTGCCAGGCATAATATCCTTTTTGGGTCCATTCTTGACACTTCTCCAAACCATCTCAGTCGTCCTTCTTGAATCTTGTGTAAAAACATTATTTTATGCCCTAGCCATTTTCTTGTCACTTCATTTTTTATTTTCTGCAATCTTGAAACTCTCAGTATTCCCCTCAGTCAATATATTTCATTCATTGGCTTCCCTCATACTTCAACATTTAGACCAGGGGTTGGCGACCTTTGGCACGCGACTCACCAGGGTAAGCACCCTGGCGGGCCGGTTTGTTTACCAGACGCATCCGCAGGTTCGGCCAATCGCGGCTCCCACTGGCTGCGGTTCACCGTCCCAGGCCAATGGGGGCTGCGGGAAGTGGTGCATGTGTGTTCTAGTTCTTTGCCTCTAACTCCTTCCTCTAACTCTTTGCCTCTAACTCTTCCTCTTGTCTTCCAATTGCCATATTTTTGTCTTCTCCATACTGATCTTCAAGCCAAAGTTTTTGCTTTCCTGGCCCACCTGGTCAGATATTCTCTGTAAATCTTCCTTGGTCAGTGAAATGAATTCAATATCATCTGTATCTCTAATGTGATTTACCGTCCGCCTACATAACGTGACTCCTCTTTTTTCGTCTCTCAGTGCTACAACCATTACTGCTTCCAGTACCAAGTTGAACAAATCTGGTGATAGGGAAATATACTATTTAAAAATGATTCTCCCCTTGAATAAATAGCAAGAAATTTTTTTGGCAAAGAGTGAGCAGCTGTTTAAATTTTTCATCTAAATGATCAATAAGCGGATGAAGCTTGAAAAGCTAATCACACAGTGAATGGTTCCTGGGACAAGCACAGATATTTTCATTGTAATGTTGGAATTTCATTAATACTTGGTACTATTTCTAGTCATACTCATTACAGAGGGAAATGAGGTGCATGTGTGGATGATTATGTAACAAATCCACAGCCACAAACAATGAGCGCCATGGTTGCTAGTTAAACAATGCACTTGAAGCATCAGAGATAGAACTAAGAGCTATCTGCTAAGAAAATACAGGACGCTGGCATTGGACTAAAGAAGAATTAATAGTTGCTGCAGCAGTATTATTAGGGTGTTGATCCTCTGGAGGGCATGCCACCAGAGGTATACTACCATCTTTTGGTTCTGCTTGTACAGCACCTTGTACAATGGGGTCCTGGTCCATGACTGAGGTTCCTATTTATACAAATAAATATTAAATTATAATAATATACACTTGAGTAGGTTTGACATTGCATCCAGTACAGTGCATGATTTAAACAGGTACATACTTAGGCCATGATTCAAAAAAGCAACCTTATTCAGGAAAGCACTTAAGCATATGCTAGTACAGTGGTTGGCCAGTACATGGCATATTCCTTCCAGTGAAGTAAAGCTTGTATAGTGTTCACAGGAGTTCATAACCAACAGTTGGGTGCCAGCTTGTAACACATTTGTGGCTATAAACAATGGAGATCAATTAAGCTAGAAAGACTAATATCCATGGTGTTACAAACAAAGTATTTCCACTATAGTTGTAGACAGTCATAGTGTTTTTAGGTTCTCGGTGCATGTGGTGAACATTTATGATTCCAAGTTGTTTCCATGTTGCACAGATATTTATCATTATACTGAAATGGAATTGGCTAAGCCAATTAGAATGCAGAGATGCTGTAGAGTTATTGATACATAAACTATTCATTGTTTTTCTCAGTTATACAGTTCCCTGGAGTCTGATTGGTTGTGGGAATCTCATTCACATAATGACTGTAATTATTTCTCACTAGCTGTACAATATGCGAATCCCTATACTCTGATTGGCTGCCAGCCATAATTACTCAATCAGAGAATAGGGATTTACATATTCACTGTACAGTTATTTCCCAATAACCCATTCTCAAAAAATACTGATGAGCAAAGAAAATACAACTGAAACTGCTTAAAGGGAAAATAAATAAATAAATGTGTGTTCAAGTAATACCCAGAGCTCTCAATCACGGCCCCTGTTGCACTGTGTGTTGTATAATAAAAGACAGTCCCTGTCTCAAAGAGCTTAAACATATTAAAGGTCTCCATAATTAATGTCCCTCCTTTCCTTCTTTCCCCATTACTCTCTTCTCCTATCTCTTCCTCTCCCAGTTCTATAAGGCACCTGTCCCTAGAATAACTGTTGTATATTTGTTTACATTACTTGCTGATAGAGGCCTTTTCTATTATGGGAAAATGCATTGTGTCAGAAACTGTGTTAACTAACACATTTTAACTAACACAACATAAAATTCAATTTAGCTCTTAGTGCAGACAAGGACAGTCATTTTAAAATGTGCTAGGTAGCCATGATTAACCAGTACAATACAATAATTATTCAGTAGCTCATCATGACCAGCTAACATGTTTTAAAACATGCTTGTCCTTTTCATTTAAAAAGCTACTAAATAAAAATACGTCCTGTTAACTAACAGGACAGTCTTGCTATGTAAATGGTAAGTGAGAAGCTCTATGGAATTAAATTGAACTCTTTGGGTAAATAAGTGTTGCAGGATAAGGCCCCAAAGTCTAGGCTAATAAACAAATAGGTCTTTGGCCTCAGAGTTCATTTGCTATAAGCATCTCAGCCTACAGCTTCAGAGTTTATTTCTGTAAAAAGGATTCACCTTCAGGTAATTGTATTACACAAGTTGGTCACAGCAACAATATTAGCAATATCTGAAAATACTGTACCAAGAACAAACTGTCCACATTAGTTTCAGGTCACCCACAAATAACTGTTATGTTTGATTAGAGGGTGAAAAAAAGGCGTGGAACCTCTGCCTCTTCTGTTAACACAGGCTCCCTGTTAATTGATTTCAGCAACTGCCTAAAGCACCACTGACACTTCCTCTTCACCAGTAACTAATGATTGTGTCCTCACTGAGGATATTACCAAGACTGTACTCACTGCCAGACTCTTCTGGCAGAAAATGTGTCTCTGAATCCAAACCTAATGCAATTACAAGATTCCTGCATTTGATGAGATGTAATTAAAGCTGTAAATATCTGCCAAAATTATTACTTATTATTATTATATAGCATCATAGATGTGCATTATGCTCTGCAGAGATTTAAAAAATGTCAGGTCTCTGCCTTGAGGCATTTACATTGCAAATTAGACAAAACACAGCAGGGATGACTATAAACAAAAGGTGGGCATGGGAGGACAAAGTATAAAACAATGTAACAGTCTACCCTTGAGATACATTAACATTGGAAGAGTGTGGAAGGAAGCCCAGGGAGAATGTCATTGGTGGAAAGCTAACTCAAAGCAGTACATTTTGAGTAAGGCTTTGAAGGAGGCGGTATATGGTCCACTTTGGGGTCAAGAGAACTTTATGAAGTTGGCATCAGGACCAAATTCAGTACAGGAAATACACATCAGAGTCATGCAGTATGGAAAGCACATCTGGGCTCCATAGACATTATAAAGTGCCCTGATGCAACTTTTTAACTTTATGGAGTGTGTTTCGAGGACATGCAGACTTTCTAAGTATCTGGAAACCACTTTTAATAGCTAATTATTTCCTCCCATCTCTCTTTGCTCCATATTTAATCAAAGGCAAAAGTTTGTCCTTACTAAGGTCAGCAGATACTAAAACATTTAGTTTCTAAGGCATGGAGATATGAAAAGCTAAAAAGTAACTTGGAAAATGTCAAGAAATGAAATCATTCTAAGTTTTTGAACCATCATCTTGCCCAAATGCTTCATATGATTTGCTCCAAACTTTGCAGAATAATTCTACTTTGGGTTAAGAGGCGATTTCTGGCAGATTGGTCCAGTATTGGTTACTAGTGGTCGTGTGTGTGTCTATGTGTGTTTGTAAGTGGAAGCAAGTTTTAACCTCAACTGGGTATAGAGTATTTAATCTCACCCAAATATCTTGCCAATATGTCGCTTCCACAGCTGTCCCAGACTATGTGGAGACTAGGATCACTACATAATCTGGGGCAGCTGTGGCAGTGCTAGGCAATGAGACATATTGAAAATGTCAGATGTTAAACTGATTTGTACCTTAAACTTACCAGTTTTTGTCCATGTATTTATGGGACCCAGTTTGTGCATGTGCAAATGATTGCACAAGGAAAGATAACCTGGCACATTGTTTTCAGAAAAGCCACTTAAGGATTTAATAAATGAATGTACAGAATTGGTGGGCTTGCTGGCAGGGCCTCAGAGGTAGTCATGTACAGTTTATTTTCAGAGATGTGTGGCAGTCATTTATGAATGCACACTTTAAAGTGTGATTTTCGTGCACGTGTGCATGTGTTCACATAAATACGGAGCACTTAAATTCAGGGAGGAGTGTGGGTACATTTGCATGGAGTGAGGAGAAAGGATAAAGCCAGAGAGCTTGAGAGGAGGAGAAGGAGGAGGAGGAAGGCACAGTGTTTGGGAAGAGTAGAACACAAAAGCAAGCAGTAAAGGTACAAGCAAGAATACTGAATCTGAATCCTGCCAGCTCCTGAACTGGGGAGATGAAAAGGTGATAAAAGGTCACATTTCCCTCCTCCTTGGGTCCTTTACCAAGAGCAGCCCAGTTAGATCTGAGAAATGGGGCCAATGTGTCAGCTTCCTGAATATGCCAGAAGAGCGGGTTCCTCAAAGTAGAGAAATAAATGATGAACACCTCTATGAGAAACTGTATGAGGACTTAGAGAGTTAAAGGCAGCATATTTATTTCACATTAGAGGCAATCAAAGCCTGGGAATCTTGCCAATAGGGTCATGTCACAGGGCCATCAACAACACCACTGGTATCAGCCAGCCAGTCACCTCTACCTCTGAATCTGAATCCTTCTCATGCTATCAGACATTGCTTAGGGCACAAACAAGGCTCTGTCATCCCTATCTATCCTGAGATGCTCTTTGCATGTCCTCTATTTTGTTAAGTCCCATATATTTTTCCTCTCTAAATATGATTTGATAGACTGTTTCTTTCTGCCAGTCCCTTTTGCGTGTTTCTCCAGTTGCCCAGTGGCATGCTTACACTAATTCCTAGGAGTACTTCTTTGGAGTCCTAATTGCTACATTAGTTTCCCTAAATATAGATAAAAACGCAGGTGTGCTCTGAAATAGCAAAGTTTTTATCTGTCGAGGGATTCTATATTCATGTCCCCAGAGGCCACTCAGAGTGACATAGGCAGCTTTTACGTACAGGAAATAATCATACTCCATGAACATGATGACATTCTGCAATGCTAAACTGCTGTTCACAGAACCCATTATCCAGGACCATATCATGACTTTTTCCTACTCATACATTCAAGTCCAACAGGACTAATTGAACCTGGACAGATTCAAGTTCAGAGGTACAGGGTTAGTTTTTCCAAAGGCACTTAACAAACACACAGCTATATGTTTATAAAGTATTCGTGTGTATTAGTTATACATTGTTCTTCTTTGAGTGATTACACATGTGTATTCCACTCATGGTGTGCGTGTGCCCAGAGCACAGTTGCCAGAAATTTTTCCCTCTCTGGTACCCATTGAGGCAGCTCGAGTGCCCTCTGCTACTGTGTGCCAATAGCACCAGAGTAAAGAAAGCAGCTGAGCCCTGCCTCCTCAGTTCCCTCTTACTACCCATGATGGTCACTGGAACTGGCATCCTTGCTTTGCAAGCTCTCTCAGTGGTCTTCTTTTTCTTTTTCTGTACATAGTTAGTTAGTTGTTGTTAGTTGTAGTTAGTTTTAGTCAATTTTATCTAATTTTAGTGAAGTTCTGTGGCTTTGTGTTTTACTGGAATTTTTGCCTGTTCCCCAGTGCCAAGGCATGCCTTGTTCACTGGGTTTTAAGCCGTGCAACTCCTGCAACAAGGCTATGCCCCTGAGCATCCCACACTCAAACTGCCTCAAGTGCCTGGGAGAAATTCACATTGGCAACCATTGCCAGATCTGCAGGGACATTAAGCCTCACATGAAAAAGGACCAGGAGGCCAGGCTGAAGTTTTTGCTTATGGAGGCAGCACTGAAACCTCCTTCTGAGCCAGGCCAGTCAGACTCGGCAACAAGTGCCTCAGCGTTGGTAAGGAGTGCTCTTCCTTCCATACTGGAGTCCCAGCACTGATTACCATCCCCAGTGCCTATGAAAAGGTATAAGAAACAGCCAGCTGAGAGAGGGCGATCCCTGGCACCGAAGACAGCCAGACATGGGGATCAGAGTAGAGTGCGATCTAAATCAAAGTACTCCTCTGCCTCAATACCGCAGAAGTTGACAGCATTGACTCCAGCACCTGTGCAGGCACTGTCAAGTCCGGGACCGTAAGTGCCATCTACATCTGTGGCACAGTGCAGTACCGATACTATCTTGGTACCTAGCATCCTGGAGGCATTTGCCACTGCCAGAGACCTTCTCTCACTGTCGGTACTGGTATCGCCAGCAGTACAAGAGTCAGTGTTATTGATGCCGGCAGTCAGCAGGGAACCTGCTGGATCCTGTCATCGTTTGGTACCGCACCCTTCAGTACAGTCAAAAGGGAAACCGGCTATGCATGATTCAGTGCAGGAATCTCCACCATGACACCAGTCTCCAGCACTGGTGGGAATGGCACCACTGTGGTCACCAGTCAGTTGTCTTCCAAGTCAGAGGTTGGGTCTTACTCTTCCCATCCGAGGAGCCATTCTCGCTAATCCTCCAGGTATTTCTATTGTTCCATGGATCTGGGCACAGGAGTACCATCGAGTACATGGCCAGGAGGTCACTGGGGACCTAAGCTGATCCAGTGACCCTTTTGGAACCCATGGTTTCCCCCAGTTTCCAGGGCTTATTCCAGGCATTCCTATTTGGTGGCCTCAGAAAGAAGGGTGGCATCATCCCATTGGGTAACACCTGGTCCAGACTCCAGTACCGAGCCCAGTACCATATTGCAAGATCTGGCTCAATGGGAACCTACTGAGGCAGAAAGAGAGGAAGAACTTCCACAGTTGGTGCTGACCTCCTCCTGCTCCTTCCTGGATGAGGCAGTCTCAGGAAGGGGTGTGTTATATCCCCAGGTCGACTATAAGGCTCCCCAAGAGTTGTTGACGAGGATGACCTTAAATCTGGGCATTAAGGTGGAGGTAATGAAAGAGTCCTCCCATAGTTTAGTTGACATTTTAGCTGCTGTGGGCCCTTCAAAAGTAGCCCTGCCACTCAATGAGGCCATTACAGACTATGTTAAAACCTTGTGGCACACCCCTGCATCCCTTCCCCCCCATGTCAAAAAATGCTGAACGAAAATACTTTGTTCCTGCCCAGGGTTATGAGTTCCTGTACACCCATCCCCCAACTCGGGATCCTTGGTGGTAATGAGAGAGAAAGGCAGGGTCATCAGGGCACAACCCCAAAACCAAAAGACACAAAAAATTAGACTTGTTTGGTAGGAAATTTTATTTTACTGGGGGGAGAGTGGGGACGAACGGGGTTACAATTCGAAACTGCAAACCAGCAGGTGCCTGCTGGGCAGATATGATTTTAACATATGGGACTCCATGCAGAAATTCAAGGACTTGCTCCCACAAGAGGCTAGGCAAGAGTTTTCCACACTGGGACAAGGGAAAATCAGTGACCAGGGCCTCATTACAAGCTGCTTTGGATGCGGCTGACTCAACGGCAGTGGCCTTGCTCAGGAGTTTGTGGCCAGGGCCGGCTCCAGGCACCAGCCTGACAAGCAGGTGCTTGGGGCGGCCGCTCCGGCGAGGGGCAGCACATCCAGGTATTCGGCGGCAATTCGGCGGACGGTCCCTCACTCCCGCTGGGAGCAAAGGACCTCTGAATTGCCGCCGGAGATCGTGATCGCGACTTTTTTTTTTTTTTTTTTTGGCTGCTTGGGGCGGCCAAAACCCTGGAGCCAGCCCTGTTTGTGGCTACAGTCCTTGGGACTCCCACAGGAGATCCAGCAAACCCTTCAGTACCTACTTTTTGAAGGAGCTTCAGTCTTTTTGGAACAGCCTGATGCAAAGCTTCATAGTCTAAAAGACTCCAGGGTATCCCTTAAGTTCCTTGAATTGTACACATCAGCTCCTTCAAGGAAGCATTACAGGCCTCAACAGCCAATCCGGTACTCTGCCCCGGCTGCCCGTCAGGATCCGCAGAGAAAGAGAAGCAGGGGTTAGGCGTAGGCTCCCCCCCTTCTACCTCAATGTCAATGCCTGCCTCACCCAGACCAGATGTTCTAAGCAGGCATTTTGATAGGACGCTCAAGGACTCTGTACCAGTTCCCATGATGCCAGACCCTGTTTCCCCTTTATTTGCAAACCACCTTTCTGTTTTCCTCAGTGTATGGTCCTGTATCACCATGGACCTTTGGGTGTCGAGCACAGTGGAATTGGGATACAGCCTCCAGTTTATTTCTACCACTTCTTCCCACCCTCCCTTCCAATCCCTCTTCAGGGACCCCTCTCATGAAGAACTTCTGGTCTGGGAGGTTCAATCCCTCTTTCGGAAGAGGTTCCACAGAATTTAAGAAGGAAGGGGTTCTACTCCCATTATTTCATAATTCCAAAAGCCAAAGGAGGTCTCAGACCGACTTTAGACCTGCGTCAACTGAACAACTAGCTCAAGAAAATAAAGTTCTGCATGGTCAGCCTGGCATCCATTATCCCCTCCCTGGATCCCGAGGACTGGTATGCCACCCTCAGAGAAACCTATTTTCATATATCACTGTACCAAGAACACAGAAGATTCTTCAGATTCGTAGTGAGCCACTCACACTACCAATTCATGGTCCTCCCATTCAGCCTATCTGCAACTCCATGGGTGTTCACAAAATATATGGCAGTAGTGGCAGCTTTCCTGAGGAGGTCAGGGTGCAGCTCTACCCATATCTAGATGACTGGCTAGTAAAGGGCTAGTCCAAGACTTGGGTAGTGTCCAATGTTCAACTAATCCAGTCAATGTTCAAGGCATTAGGCCTTCTGATAAATGCAGAAAATTCTACCCCCACTCTGGTGCAGAGAATAGAGTTCACTGGAGCAATGTTCAACTCTACTCAGGCCAGGGTCTACCTCTCAGAGGTTTCCCCGATAACACAAAGGTCATCGAATCACAACAGCCCAAAATTGCATGAGGCTTTTAGGTCACATGATCGCATGCACATACGTAATACAACAAGCAAGGCTGCACCTCAGAGCCCTCCAGACATGGCAGGCCTCAGTATACTCACCAAACTATCACCATTTGGACGCTGTACTCACGGTACCTCCACAGGTTCTCATCTCCCTTAATTGGTGGTTGGATATGTTCACGGTTTGTGTGGGCGTTCCCTTTATATGCCCTCAACAGTCAATGACCCTGGTCTCAGACACGTCAGTGCTAGGTTGGGGACCTCACCTGAGGCCATCAGAATGTAGGGCCTTTGATTGCTGGCAGAACTTTCACTCCACATCAGCGTTAGGGAACTCAGAGTGGTTCTCCTGTCCTGTCTGGCCTTCCTGCCCCACATTACAGGCAGAAACTGGTTTGTTCTCACAGACAACACTGCAACTGTTTTATCTCAATAGGCAAGAAGGAACTTGCTCTTCCCTCCTTTGTCAAGAAGCAATGCAGCTAAGGGAGTTTTGCATAGTCACTCAATCAGCCTCAAGGCCTCTTACCTTCTGGGAACGCAAAACAAGCTAGCAGATCACCTCAGCAGGCTTTATCCAATCACCACGAGTGGTCCCTTCGCCTGGATGTGGTGAGAGACGTTTTCCAGTAATGGTGGCCTACCCAGATAGACCTATTTGTGAACGGGTACAATAGAAAGTGTCACCAATTCTGCTCCCTATGAGACCACAGTCTGGGTTCTGCCACAGATGCTTTTCTAGTATCGTGGACGGGACATCTTTATTATGCTTTTCTCCCTTTTCTGCTCATGCACAGAGTGCTGCTAAAGATCAAGCGGGACCAGGACCAGGTTATTCTGATAGCCCAGGCATGGGCCTGCCAACACTGGTTCTCCACTCTATTAGATCTCTCAGCGGCAACTCCAATCCTGCTTCCATTTCACCCGGACCTGATTTCCCAGGACAGCTGTCAACGGCTCCACCTGAACCTGAGTTCCCTTCATTTAACGGCCTAGAAGCTCCATGGCTAAATCCCAGAGAGCAGACTTGCTCAGAGCAAATTCATCAGGTCCTACTGGTAGTAGAAAGCCTTCCACCAGTGCTACTTACCTCTCAAAGTGGAAGCAGTTCTCTGTTTGGGGGTCCCAATGCAGAGTCTCACCCACACGTTCATCCATACAAGACATACTTGATTATCTGTTGCACCTGAAACAACAAGCCTTAGTAATCTCCTCTTATCAAGGTTCACTTTGCAGCAATATCAGCTTTCTACCCTCGGTTGGATAACCGGTCTGTTTTTTCAAATAACATGTCTGTCTGATTCCTCAAAGGCCTAGAAAGGGCTATACCCTCAAGTAAGAGAGCTTGTTCCTCTCTGGGACTTGAACTTAGTTTTATCTAAGCTTATGGGAACACCATTTGAATCACTGGCAACTTGCTCCTTATTATACCTCTCCTGGAAAGTGGTTTTCTTAGTGGCCATTACTTGGGCCAGAAAGGTCTTGGAACTCCGTGCCCTCACATCAGAGCCTCTGTATACAATCTTTCTTTAAGATAAGGTGTATTTACGTCCTCACCCCAGTTTCCTCCCGAAAGTGGTTTCACGGTTTCATAGCAGTCAGGCAATTTACCTAACTGTTTTTTACTCAAAGCAGCATGGAAATAGAAATGAACAATGTCTTCACTTATGGACATTAGACAAGCCCTAGCTTTCTACATGGAAGCACTAAACCATTCTGAAGGACCACCAACTGTTCATGCTGTAGCTGACAGGATGAAGAGTCTCCCAATCTCTTCACAGACAGTTTGTCCTGGATCACTTCATGTATTCAAATTTGTTACAATCTGGAGGGTGTTTCTCCATCAGCTTACCTGACTGCTCATTCCACAAGGTTGCAAGCACCCTCAGCAGCATCTTTAGTGCAGATCCCTATGCAGGATATTTTTAAAGCAGCAACCTGGTCATCGGTGCACACATTCTCCTCCTATTATGCCATCACTCAGCATTCCAGAGATTTTGCCAAATTTGGCTGGGCTGTTCTGCAGTCCATGTGTCCATGAACTCCAATCTCTCCACCTAATCAGCTGCTTAGGAGTCACCTAATGTGGAATGCACATATGTAATCATTCGAAGAAGAAAAAATGGTTACTAATCTTCTTTAACTGTTGTTTTTCGAGATGTATTGCACATGTCCATTCCATGACCCGCCCTCCTGGCTCTCTAAACCGAAGTTTCTGGAAGGAAGGAACTGAGGGGGCGCAGGCTCGGCTGGGTGCTTTTACTGGCACTATTGGCACATGGCAGCAGAGGGCGCTTGAGCCACCTTGATGGGTACCATTGAGGGAAAAATTTCCAGCGACAGTACTTGGGGCACGCACACACCTAGAGTGGAATGGATATGTGCAATACATCTCAAATAACAGTTACTGAAGGTTATTCACTGTTTTATCCTTGAATTAACAGGTGACAGAAACTTTCTCAGGTGCCCTTAGCTGATGACACAGAAACCCTGTTTGCAAACCTTCACAGAGGAAAATTCCATTTGCGTCTTAACAAGCTACCAGATCGTCCTTAGATAGGATATTTGCTATTTTTAAGATACACTTCAAGTGCTTTGATAGATCTGGTGGGCAGTGGTGGCACATTCCATAGCTACAAGAAGATCAACCTGGTAATCTTGTCATGCTGTGTGCTTTATGCGTTAACGTGGAATACCCTCAGTTGCTAAAGCTAAGATTGCCACTGCTAACCAGAATGAATCTGAGGAGGGCAGTGGACTACAATGATCACATTCAGAATTCCAGACAGTTGCAGTGGACACTCAATGAGGTAAATTATTAAGGTGAGCTGCTAAATTATAATACAGAAGTGCAGCATACACTATACCTCTGTGTGTGTGAATCATATACAATGCAAAATATAAATGCTTAAGTTCTGCTTCCCAAGAGGATTTATTATATAAATAAAGCTACATAAATAAAACAGGAAAAAAGCACCAGTGCAGCAATTATCCTGGAATAATGAATCATACTTAAAAAGTCAAAACAATAGAAAATGCACAAATACAATAATGGGAGCTAGTGATAAAAGCCATATGTAAAATAAGAGGGGAAAAAAAGAAGAGGAGCATTACCCTTCTTCCTCAGTTCTATTGTTAGTGGCTTTGAGGCTGGCCAAAGGGCCACCTCTATAGCAGGACACTGTGACAGCTTCCTGCAGGCTCTGAAGCGTCAAGGGTCACTTTCACCATGGCTTAGTCTTCTGCTGAGGCTCCTATGGTATCCTTACTTTTCCAGGTGGAAATTGATGCCATGACAACTTGAGGCCTGACGGGAGCCAATGTGTTACCTCTGGTCTTCAGTCTTTTGCTGTCCCTTTTTGGCAGACAAGGTGTTTTCCAATCCCACTCAGAAACTAGCATGTGTTGCCAAGCAATTAGTTATTGGGTATAATACACAAACTGGCTGTGGTGGCGTGTGTGCAACTTTCTCATTTCTAAAAGGGTCTGTAGTCTGTTTGCTGCAGGCCTGGATCATATGCTGTATGAACTCCTCAGAGGGAGGAAACACCCCGGCTGCATGGCAGGTTCTCTGGGCTATTGGTGATTCAGGAATGAATGAAAGGGGATTGGGGTACAGAGACTGGGGTGGGGAGGATTGGGCTGTAATGGGGGTGAAGGAGGAGCTTACCTGGCATCCCCAGAAGACTGTTAAGGGCTGATTGATGGTGGGCTCTAGTAGGGGAATGGAGAGGAAAATGCACTGGTCATAATCCCGATACTGTGCTCCTCTTCTGCAGATGGGTGTGGAGGTCCTTGGTGTGGTGATGATGGCAGGATGTGTCTGCTGGCCTCAGAAGCTTGTGAGGTTGCAGCAAGTTGGTTAGCATTACTGGAATTATCTCATCATAACAAGAAAGCCTTTCAAACTGATCAATACCAGCAACACATTTCCTATCTGACTCCAGGGAACTGTGATGGACACACGGGCAACTAGGGATGCATAGTTATCTGCTGTAATAACTAAATTATTCTGGAGGAAACCTGGCCTTGAGCAATTGCATGGGTCTTGTGTCCATATCATGGGTTTGGGAATGTACAGAGCACTACTGATATTCATGTAATTTTTGTACTTACACAGATAAATAAGGGGAATGTATTCTCCCCTTGTCACTGGCTGTTCTTCTACATGCTGTCCAGACCCTCCATGTTGTGTCTCACAGTGAGACAGACCTTGTCCCTCTCACATTGGCTTGTGGTCTAGGCAAGAGCCTGTTACCGTGTGGCCAGTTTACCTTTGGTATGCTTATCTTTAGCTCCTGTGATGTCTCTGCATAGTGCTAGTGCTGCTTCAGATTGCTTATGTCATCCCAAATGTTAGCCTTCTGGGTAGCAGTGAGGTCACCAGAGAGGTCATCAAACAGCCTTCTCTCTTAACAGATGTGCAATATATTCCCTCATCCTGGAAGTTCAGCTACATATGGGATGCGCCACTCCTGCCAACATCAGACTGAATTTCAGTTGAGAAAGAATGAAGTATAGGATGATGGAAAATATTTTGAATGTTTTTTTAAATTTAACTATCTTGCAATAGTTTCCATTTCTACTCAGACTACCAAATATTGTTTTAAAAGGGGGATAATAATACTAACCTCTTTTGTAAAGTACTTTGAGATCTCTGGGTGAAAAGTGCTATACAAGGAATAGGTATTATTGTTGTTGTAAATAAATCATTGTGGTATCATTACCAAAATATTGTATAAGGTGAATCCAACTGTAGAGAAAATTACTTTTTTGAAGTTAATAGGACTACTCATAGCTAAATACATGTGTGGGAGCATTAGATTATGAGTTCTTTGGGACAAGGACACCATCTACTACGGTGGGGCTTGAACCTTGGGTGGGGCTCCTAAGCACTGCCTGGAATACTAATAAATAATAAAACCCAAAGCATTATGATGAATAAGGAATGTAATTAAGACATACAAGTGGAGTGTTATCTCTTTGAGATCCTATTGACCTTACAGAGCTATAGTAAGTTTAAAAAACCTCTTAAATTATATTCCTCTATACTGTGTCAAGAACATTTTTATAGTTTACTGAAAGCAGTATGATATGGAAGTGGAGTTCTAACAAAGTGTATCTTTCTAAAACGTATTTACAGTAGTTAATAGTTCATATAAAGTACTGGCATAGTAATTGAATTAGAGATTTAAAGTACCTTGAAGAATAAAAACATATTCTGAAGTTGAAACTGTCACCAGAAATTGCATTCCCTTAGAGTGATATGTTTAAAGAGACATTCCATTATAATACAATCTTTCAAATTCCAAGTGCTCCTTTTTTTTTTTGCATAGAAGGGTTACATAATAATGTCAAATATTGATATTGATACTACAGAAGGTTAGCTTGGGTAATCTTTATGTGACTTGAATGGTTTGTTCTATTACTGTGTGCATCAGTATCAAGAGTAATGCTTCTGTGATAGACTCAAGTTGGGGTTTTTTTGTCAATGGTTGATGGTGACATTCTTAAGAAAAGGCCGAATTCTTGTAACTACAAATATATTTGTCAACAAAAAGAAAGCATACACGACACAGTTCAGTCACATTTTGCTTTCGTTTCTTCTGTTTTGTACTTTCAGCTGAGTGTCAGCTTTTTTATAATTGCTGTAGCATGTCAACCCCTTTAAAATGAGTACATGTCAACTGTTTAGCCTCCTGACTAGGGGGGCATTGGTATAGGAATTTCACCCTGTGACCTACCTGCGTTGCTCTCTGTGACATGTGACTGTTGCATTTTTGGTCACAGTTTTGCCACATTAGCTGGCATCATCAGTGTGTGTTTGATGTGGGTCCATTCAAGTCAGGAGAGTGAGTTGATTGAACACAAGGGACCAAACAGAGAACAGGAGGAGTGGGATGACATGGTGAATGTATTTAACAGGCTAGGTGGTGGGGTAGTGATCAGTCAGCACCACATGTCTAATCCCCTCTCTCCAATTCATAGCCTAGCCTGTGAATGTCTGCACAGCCAGGAAACAATTGAACTTAAGTCAGTGTAGAACCAATGGAAATTGAAGCGGAAGTTGTTGTCTATCTGTCTATCTGTGTATTTATATGGCACCATCACTACAGTATCCTAGCACCCTTCAAATATTTAAAAGCAGAAATAACAATAACTATCTTTCTCTCTGTCATTGGTGACCACCTATCTTGTGCTGATCAGTGTGAGACTGAGGTCCCAGTGTCTGACCTGTGGGATGTTCTTTTTGCTGGTTACACCATTTTTTCCAGGTGCTAGCTGGTCTGTCCTCTGTTTATTTTTTCCTATTTTGACTTGTACTTGGGAGGGATGCAGGTGAGTGATTGGCCACATTGGCAGTGGTAGTGAGCTAATAGTGGTGTGTTATAGTAATAGTGTTATCTAAAGGATGGCAAGTCTCCTCCAGTCCTTAGGGGACTGAGTTAAGGTGAGTTGTTGGTAAAAATCAGGCAGTGCGCTAGATGCCTAAGCTGTGACAAGTGTACTCAACACCCCTGAACAGTGTGCTGCTGCTGTGCTCTAGAAAGGGGCAAAATTCTGCTCCATAATAGTGAGAATGCAAATGGGAATCACTGGGTTTTTTAGAGGTGTAATAATAATAATAACTAATAACTAATTAATAATTAATAATATATAATATTTGGCTCTCATACAACAGTTTTCATCAGCAGATCTCAAAGTGCTTTACAAAGGAGGTCATTATCGTTAGGTGTTGGGTACGAACAGGCTGGCTGAGTAGACCTGTTGGGGATTACAATTTGCAGCCAAAGCAAGGCTTTGTGTGAACTGGCTGAGAGACACTTCTCCTCATTCAGATGAGAGGCAGCACCACTGAGGAACCTAGGCAGTTGAGGGCAGGCTGACCATGTTACATTTTTCTCTTGTTCGAAGAGAGGAGTTAAGGGTGTAGGGAAGTGTGAGAGGCCTACAGAGAAGTCAGTATGCAGCCTGAACAAGGGGCAAACTCTAGCAGGAGTCAATTGTACGAGGAGAAAATCTTCTTTGCAAGTGTTCCCAGGGCCGCCGAGAGGGTGGGGAAGCCAGTACAAATTACCGGGGCCCAGCGGTCCAGAAGGGGGCCAAGGGCCCGGCTCCCCCCCCATCTCGTTGGCCCTGTTTAGCCGTCCGCCTTTGCTGGGGGGCCCGAAAAAAAATTTTTCATCGGGGCCCGAACCTGCTCTCGGTGGCCCTGAGTGTTCCGGCTGCTTACACTAACTCTCTTCATAAGGGGAATGTGGAACATTTTGAGCCAGAGTATCCAAAATACCCTTCTGCAATATTAGCTATATTATTTGCCAATTTCTAAAATAATTTGATGGGTGGTAACTAGTGTTCTGAGATCATGGTGATTTTAGCCAAGTTAGTAAGAGAGCATTACAATTACTGTGTGAATGGAGCTGAACTTGATGGACAATCTGAATGCCTGCCCTCACTTTACCAAAGATTAGAATGTCAGTCTTTTTGTATGTATGCCCGCACCTATTCACTGTAATAACCCACAGTAGAATCATTGTAGCAGGGTTCCTATTGATGGAGAGACTTTAGAGTCAAAATGTAGGGAAAACTTTTTCTGCCTTTTATTTTTAATTTAAAAAGGCAAAACACACAGCAGATTGTCTGATTTGCATGAAAATTTGTATTCATATATAGTACATCTTAGTATTACCAAGGGAAATCACTATCTTTCAACTCTATGCCCTATATATTTGATTTTTAATTATTTAAAAATTGTAACTTCCAATATATTTCTATTTCAAAATAATGCCTCTAAACTTCCTCTGCTACACAGCCTGGTGGATAAAGGGGCTGTCTTCTATTGCAAGATATATTTTGTTCTAATCCATTGGCACTTCTATGAGAAATTCTTCTCTTTTTACTCTCTGACTGTCAAATGAATTATTATAGTTCAACAATTAACATTACAATTGAAAAATACTCTCCATTTAATAGCAATATTTTAAAAACTTTTTATTCGATAGGCAAAATATTATATACATTGTTAAGGCCAATTTTCATTAAATCTGCATGCAATTAAATCTTGGTCTGCATTTGCAAATAAACTTAGTTTGCATTTTGTAATCCTTATATTTGATTTTTTCAAATTATTTTTATTTTAACAGATTTCATTATGTTTCTGTCACATTCTGGTTACAATAGGGGAGCTCTTTTGCAGTTAATTTAAGATTTATGGATTAATAGACATTTGTCTTGCCTACTGGGCAAAAAGTCTGCCGTCGTATATAGGCTTGGCAAAATCCAATGGTTTTTTTTTTATATAATTTCAACTGATAATATCAGTTTTTAAGCATTCTTCCTGTTTTTATTTATTTGAATTTTTAAAGTTGCCAGAAATTATGGGGAGTCAGACAATTATTTAATGACAGTAGATGTTGAGAGTCAAAAAGTTAAAGCTCTATAAGCATTACAACACAAATTGTCAATATCACATGTCAAAATATACAAAGTAAATATCTTTAAATCAAACTATAATAAGTTTTCAAGCAGCATTTTTCTTACTTTGCTTATCTGTAAATTTCAATTATTAACAATGTAAATATTTATTGTCAGTGTGTGTGTGTGTGTGTATGATGAAATCAACATTTACTGATAAAAATCAAATTATTACATGACTACTTACTTGACTAAATTAGTGAGTTCAGACTTCTTAATTTGACTTTAAAACACATCGCTGTGGTGGGGGTAGTAGGTATCCTTGAGTACAATCACTCTCTGTTGTGCATGGGGGCTGTAGAAATTTTAGGTTCGGCCTGCTCCCTTGCATGAGTCTGGCACTATGTGCCCCACTGGAGTACATGGAGAGAACAATCTTTGTACTCCTCTGGCAAGTCTTTGTGGACCAGAAATTGGCCAAGCCATGAACTACCCATCAGCTTGTACTGGTTAATTAAAGGTGTGATTTTAAATCAATTTAATCAAACAGGTTCTGAACCCTGTGTGGACACCCTTAATTTAATTTAATTTAATTTTCAGAAGCCACCTCATCCCCTTTCAGTGGACGTGGTGGTCTGCCATGACATCAGAAAGATAGTTGCTAAAGATCATCACTCATGGCTACCCATCCAATTCTATTCTTTATCCCTTCCATCCCCCTTCCCATCCCTCCTCAGGGACTCCTCTCAAGAGAGGCATTTATAAACAGAAGTGACCTCATTGCATCATTGAGGAGCCATAGAGCAGGGGTTCTCAACCTTTTTCTTGCTGAGGCCCCCCTCAACATGCTATAAAAATGCCAGGGCCCAGTGGGGGTGTGGGGGGGGGCTCCAGGCTGGGGGAGACCCTTCGGCATTGACATAGTTTTACTTCTATTTGAGGGGGGCAAGGGCTGGCAGGTCTCGAGCGAGCTCCACACAGCAGAGTCCAGGGAGGAAGCGCCACCTCCATCCCCTGACTCACTCAGGAAGCCACCCAGGGTGCAGGGAGGAGGGTGACTAGGGGCTGTGTGTGGGCAGGGGGGTAGCTCAGGGTGCAGGGAGGGGGTAGCTAGGGGCTGTGTGAAGTGAGGAGAGTAGCTCAGGGTGCAGACAGAGGGGTAGTTAGGGGCTGTGTACAGGTAAGGGCTCTGGGGCTCCCGGCTTCAGCCTCCTGCTGCTCCTGACTTGGGGTGGTGGGGGAGGTTTGGCGGCTTCAGCTCCACGCCACTCCCTGTTTCGGAGGCTTGGGCAGGGGTGTATGTGCTGGCATCAGTCCCGGGCCACTCCTAGCTTCGGGGGGGGGGCACCTTTAGCCCTGCGCTGCTCCTGGCTTCAGCGGTAGGGCTCCGCGGTCCCCCTGAAAGGGCTCTCGGACCCCCAAGGGACTGCAGACCCCCAGTTGAGAACCGCTGCATAGAGGAGGTTTCTCAGGAATAGCGGGGAAGAGGCTTCTACTCCTGATATTTCTTCATTCTGAAGAAGAAAGGGGATCTTTGTTCTATCCTAAACCTGAGAAGACTCAAATACATTCACCATCGCAAGTTCAGGGTGGTGAAGCTAGCTTTGATCATACCATCTCTCCAAGCTCAAACCTGGTTCTCAGCTCTCAACTTGTAGTATGCGTACTTCCACAAAGCCATGTATCCAACCCACAGGAAGTACTTAAGTTTCACAATGGGACCCAACCATTATCAAGACAGGTTTGTGACCTTCAGATTCTCCACAGCACCAAGAGTGTTCACCAAGTGCCTGGCAGTAGTCACAGCTCATCTAAGGAAACGGAATCCATATCTATCCATATCTGGATGACTGCCTGATCAGAGGCAGGTCTAAGCAGGAAACTGAGAAAGTCCTAGATCACATCCTCTCCCTGTTCTCTGAACTAGGACTCCTTGTGAACTATGAGAAATCACGTTTCACACCATCACAAATGATAGAGCTCATAAAAGCTGTGATTAACTGCAGATCAGCAAGAGTCATCTGCCAGAGGACAGGTTCTGATCCCTTCAGTCATTGGTGCAGGACTTACAGATGACATGGATGACAGTGCATATGTGTCTGGTACTCTTAGGCCATATGTTACCATGTGTGTGCATGACACTGCTTGCCAGACTTTGCCTATGGCCTTTACAGTTGTGTGGCTGAGGTCCAGACATCATATGGACAAGTGGGTCATAATTCCACCTCAAGCGCTGCAAAAGCTCACTTTGTGGCTAGATCCAGTGAATGTGAGGAAAGGAGTGACATTTTCAGTCTGGTCCTCTACAGTTATGCTTATCATGGTTGCATCAGGGACAGTCGGGTACATGGGATGTGCACCTGAACCTCCTTCAAATGCAAGGCACATGGTCTCAGGATGACTTGAAACTACCCAAGAGCATCTTAGATTAGAGGCCATCAGACTAGCCTATAGAGCATACTTGCCTGTTCTGTGGAACTCCGTGGTGCAAATTCTGACAGACGTGTCAGCGATGCACTCTATAAACAGGGAAGAGGCGCTCAATCATTCTCTTTGTGCCAGGAAGCTGTCAAGTTCTGGCAATGGTGTCATCAAATGGGGTGACCCCACTAATACCTTCCAAGGGATCAGCAATGAGCTAGTGTACCTAGCTGCACCAGACCTAGTCTTTGGAGCACAACCTTCAGAAACCACCTTGCCTCTTTCACTGGATGTGATCTGCCATGATATCAGACAGATCCATTGATGGGAATGAGGAATTTCAGCTGTCCTAACAGAGACTGAAGTGCTGCTCTCCCAAACATAGCATCTTACCTGGCTGCAATGTCAAATGTATAAAGTAAGTGGGTTATTCCACATCGTGTTTTCCAGAGCTCAGAGACTGCTATCCAACCACAGTCACTGCAGAAATCCATCTCAGATCCACTATTCAATCAGTGGGAGACCCTCACCATAGATTCGTGTTCTATGGCAAACCAAGATTCAGAACTTATGTTCCAAAGGAGGTGTGAGCCAAGGCTCCTTGCCAGATGCCATCTTCCTTTGATGGTCACGAGGACTCCTGTATGCTTTCCCAGTGATACCCCAATCCTCAGGATAAATCCAAGACCATGTGAGACAAAGCTTCTATCATCAAGATAGGTTCATACTGGCTGAGACAATTCTGGCTCTCAAACCTGTTGTGGGTATTCCAGCAGCCTTCCATATACCTTCCAGCTTGCTCAGACATAATATCCCAGAACCACGGTCAGATACTGCGCACAGACTGGCATTCATTGCATCTGATGGCCTAGATCAGGGGTCGGCAACCTTTCAGAAGTGGTGTGCCGAGTCTTCATTTATTCACTCTAATTTCAGGTTCGCGTGCCAGTAATACATTATAACGTTTTTAGAAGGTCTCTTTCTATAAATCTATAATATATAACTAAACTATTGTTGTATGGAAAGTAAATAAGGTTTTTAAATGTTTAAGAAGCTTCATTTAAAATTAAATTAAAATGCAAAACCCCCCAGACCGGGGCCAGGACCCAGGCAGTGTGAGTGCCACTGAAAATCAGCTCAGGTGCCGCCTTTGGCATGCGTGCCATAGGTTGTCTACCCCTGGCCTAGATGTTGGCTGACTGAGCACCACTGACAGAGACCACTTCCTATAGGTACAGAAAATTATTATACCAAACAGAAAACTTTCCACCAGGAAAACATACTCCTCAAAATGGAAAAGATGCTCCATATGGGCAATGCAGAATAATATTGACCCAGTAGAGTCCCTGATACTAAGAAATCTTGGACTCTGTTGTACTCCTGAAACAAGTGGGATTAGCATTCAACTCCCTTAAGGTCCACCTGGTTACAATCTCAGCATTTCACACTCCTGTGCTGTCATACTCAGTCTTCTCTCATCCTCAGCTACTGAAATTCCTCGAGTGCCTTCTTCATACTTGCCCTCCAGTCAGATCCAACTGCCACATGAGACCTCAATGTCATCCATCTAAAGCTTATGGAGTCTCCCTTTGAGCCTCTCCTGGAATGCTCAATACACCACCTTACCATCAAAATGTTTTTTACATGGCTGCTACCTAACCATGGAGCATCAGCAAGCTCCACGTTCTTATGGCCAGACCATCTTAAGCATCCTTCCACAGGGAGAAGGTGGTGATGAAAGTCACCCCAAATTCATCCCTAAAGAGGTATCAGAATTTCACATAAACTGATCCATTGCCCTGCCAGTCCTCTTCCCAACGCTGCATTCAACACCAAAAGAGAAGAAGTGCCATACTTTGGATATCTCTAGAACCATGCTGTATTACCTCAAGAGGACTACTCCTTTCAGTGTCTCTCCCTATTTCTTTGTAGCCATATCAAGTGCACTGAAGGTCAAAATAACTCATCTCAGAGAATCTTGAAGTGAATCACCTGCTGTCAGCTGGCTTGGGAGCCTCTCCCTCTGAACACTGAGGCGCTCCACTGGGCCACCGTCAGCATCCTTCATCTATTTTAGGAACTTGTCAGTCTCTGAGATCTGACAGGCTGTTATATGGAGCAACTCACTTAACCTTTTTTAAACATTATGCATTTGGTATGGCAGTCAGGTTGGATGCCAAGTTTGGGAGAGCACAACTTCAATCTGTTTGACTGAGTCAGCTGATACTTTTTCTCAGGAAGGATACTGCTTGCCAGTCACCTACAGTGGGATCCACACTAACCCATATTGAGCAAGTAAGAATGGTTACTCCTTACCCTATGGTAATTGTAGTTGTTTGAGATGTTGTAGTCAGCATGGATCTCACAACCCATCTTCTGTCCCTGCTTCTCAGATTCCTCAGCAATACAGGCTTTGCATTGCAAAGAGAACTGAGGGAGGGTCATGGCTGCCCCATGCTTTTGGCCCGTGTACGGACATGTGCATCCCCAACAGACACTTCTAGTTAAAAAAAAATTGATCTTCTGTGTATGCGGTCCACATGCACCGTCCGGGGAATCTACACTGACTGCAACATCTTGAAGAACCACAGTTATCGTAGGATAAATAACTGTTCTGATTGGTATTTTGGCCCAAAATCTTTGTTGCAGCATAGTTATTTTTATGTAAATTGAAATGTTTGGATTGTAAAATAAATCATTTCTATTCCATAGACATTGACTGCACCATATTTCTCTTTGACTCTGCTGCAAAATGCGTTATGTAGGATACATACAAAATCAGTCATCAGTGCCTTTATATTTAATATTGCACAACTGTATTACCTTTGTATGAAGCAAAACTGTTTTGGAAATATAACATATTAATATTTTTGGGGAGGGGAGGAGATTGCCTCTGATCAGATAAGTTGTGACCATTGGTTTTTATCTAGAATGCTACAATTTTGACACCAATATTAACGTAATTCAGATACGTTAACTAGAAAAAAATAAGAGAAAAATCAGCATGTTCACTGTGAAATATCTCTTTGTAGGCAATAGTGTAGCTGTGTGTCATTTTTTAGCTACTGCAATGTAAACTAGATAATTTGAAAATGTCTACATTTCCCAACTCCCTAGGATACTAATAAGCATACTTCTAATACAAATGCTTCATGCAATGGTCTTATCAACTCAGCCCGCAGTTATACCAATACCATCAAATCACAGGCTGTGCTAAGTGTGATTAGGTGCTGTCACAATAAATCTGGCCCTCATCTGTTAGAGAAAGAATCCAGGTTAAAGGTCATTCTCTACAGCAAAGTGTGCATTTAATGCTTTTATTTGCTCTAATTGGAAATGATAGTCAATGAGAGTCATTTATAAACCTTGTCCAAATCAGTGATTCCCTATTTAAGATGGTGGGTGCTTTTGTCTCTGAGGTACTGTAATTGCAATAAGGTTTATGCCATGTGATTGTAATAGGGATCAGAACTTAATGAAGTGTACTGTTACTCATTTGCACTTGTGGATAAAATAGACTTGGAAGTTTTTTTTCTCTGTTGGGAACTTGGTACTATTTCATCTGGTCTGACCTTTTATTATCCAGGGATTTAAATGAAATGTTACCTCCTCTGAAATTAGGTGCTCAAGTTAAATACTTCACATGTCTGTTTAATGGTTGGTAACATGTTCATATGGCAATTAATGCCCATTCAAGTACACTTTCTTTTTTAAATGCCATTAATTTTTTTACAGGATACAGCTCAGAGAACTTCTATTAAAATAATTAGGAGCTAGGCTAGAGGGATTGAATTATGAAGAAGGATTAAAAGAACTAAATATGTAAAGATTAGCTAAGGGGATATGATGATAGGTCTGTCTGGTTGTTTATCTATCTTCTTACATAGGTATCTGGGTGAAATTCTGTGGCCTGTGATATACAGGTGGTCAGACTAGATATTCTAATGGTTCCTCTGGCCTTAAAATCTATTAATCTAATCCTGCAAAACCTTACTTGGAGTCCAGTTCTCATTTATGTTGAGTGGTACTTTACCCTCTGAGCAGACCCATTAGGCCAAAATCTGCTTTCAAGGCTTGTCTACACTGAAGAAATTTGCACTGCTGTTGTAACTACATTGATGGAGTTATACCAGTATAAACCCCTACAGTAGACTCATTGTGCTAGAGCAAAGTGGAGTTTATATTACTGAATTAAGCTACATTGTTGTAAAGCTTATGCCCAAATAAATTTGTTAGTCTCTAAGGTGCCACAAGTACTCCTCGTTCTTTTCACCTCTATGTAGTTATACTGATGCAAATGTTCCCAATATAAGCCATCCCTTACACCAGTATCTCATTGGAGTTACTGTGAATTCACATCTGTGTAAATGAGAGCAGAATCTGGCTCATTTACTTCAATTGGACTACTGGTGTGAATAAGGGTTTGTAGTAGTGAGACATTTATTAGCAGTGAGACTAACTTTCACCTGTCATCTCCATATGAACTGTCTTGAATTTGGGATTTCAAATTGACATAATTAGTTGCTGCTGCAATTGCAGAATGAATGTATATTATATATGAGCACCATCACTATAATGAACACTAAAGCTAATTAAATGGCTTAAATGTATATATATATTCTCTTTCTGTATATACACACACGCGTGTATATGGAGAATAGATGATGGCATACTTTGGTATAAAAGTTGTATTGGCACAGATTAGGTATGGTCATTTAGGATCCAATTCAGCATCTATTGAAACCAGTGGAAACACTTCCATTGACTTCAGTGGACACTGGATCAGGCCCATAACTCACAAATGGTGAATCCGTATGAAGGTTATTGTACGCGAGTAGTATAAAACTCTCATTTCTAGCCCAGTAAGATTGTGAGCTATCAGTCCTTAAATCTATCACTGATCCAGGACTAAATATTGCCCATCCTGGGTATTGGGCCAGTGTGACTTTTGTGAAAATTCTACATTATGAAGGTTAGAAAGAGACATTTTTTGTGGCAATTTTTAAAGAAACGGTTTCTGTTTGAAGCTACTCAGAAGTTAGAAATGTTAGACATAGCCTCAGTCAAAATAGACTAGTGGGTAGACTGCAGGTAATCGAAGGTACATGGCCACAAGTAAAATCAATGGGAGTTGGGTCTAAACAAAAAGAGAGTAAGTACTTCAACATCTGCTCCATATAACATTACATTTAATAATTTCGTAGAGGTAGGGACTGTCTTTTTATGATATGTGTATACAGTGCCTAGTATGTTGGGGCCCTGATCTTTGATTGGAGCCTCTTGTTGCTACCTCAGTAATGACAATTTATTATTATTGTTCAACTTTCTAGAAAACTCTGGGCAGATTAGTGCTATGTATTGTTATAAATTTATTTCACATAAAAGTATACCTTAGATTTTTGTTATCTGTGCATTATACTGCAGTATGCAGGGATTCTTGTTTGTTTGCTTTTTAGTTAAAAATATTAAAAATGTAACGCGAGGCGGCATATTCTCCCCTGTCAGTTTTATTTTATTTTTGCATAAGATGATATTTCCCATGAATGGATGTGAGTTCTTTCCCCCCTGAGACTTCAGTTGACTGGCTAAAACCATCTGTTTAGATGCTTTTAGTGCCTATTTAATTGATAATCAAGTCTGAGTCCTGATGTTTAGCACATTTGATTTGCCTGTTAGTAAACTGCATTCCCACAGTAAACTGTGGAAGCACAGACTATACAGAGAGAGAAATCCCTGAATTGTAATAAAACTGGCAATTTGTACTTTCTGCAAGTATCTGTTAGTAGCCCTCTTGATTGCTAAGGGCTAGATTGTGTTGTTTAGGCAAAGCCCTGCATTGTGGGGTAGTTCACCCCTGCATTGTGGGGTGGTGGGGAGCAGCATACTTCTTCCCCCAATCTCCACATGGCCAGACAGCTCTTCTCCCTGCCTCTCTGTGTCCCCTCTGTGGAACTATACACTCTGAGATTGGCTTACAAATCATGACATTTTACAGAGTAATACATGTTGGATTCTTTTAGTTTGCCTTCCATTTTTTGAGGCTTTAGGGGGTCACATTTTCAAGCTTATCTCTGCAACCATGAGGGCTGGAAACATGTTTTTTAAAAGGAAAGTTGAGATTTTTATGTAATCACATGACTCCAAGAGCTGTCAATTTAAGGTAAACATGAAATATTGCAAGTCTAGCAATAAAATCACAAGAGTTGGCAAGACTGAGCCATTTCCTCTCCTGTAACTCTGCAATGCCCTTACACAGGTCATACGTGATGGAAGATCCTTACTTTTATATCCCCATACATCTTATATCTCAACTGTTTAAATTGTTAGAATTGGAATGTTCTTTTCTACTATAAGAAACCTCCAGTCTGCAGATTTTGTCCTTTATATTTTGGGAGGTGATAATATACTGACTAAAGTATGGGGAAAAATAAGCTTTCTTTGTATAACAAATGTCACTTGATGATTGTTATTCTGTAGGAAGGCCCAGCTCCAGAAGCAACCCTGGAACTGGTTAAGTTGGCTTTTCCCCTGCTTTGTGTTGCTTACTATAGAATGCTAGAACGTGATCTGGCCCATATTCAGTGCAACCAATCCTGTAGATGCTTATATGCATGTGAGTTCACATGAATAAAGGCATTCATGTGCATGTGTTTGCTGAATTCAGCCCTATTACTGTAAGCAAAATTTAAATGACTCTTTGCAACAGAAATTGGGGGTGAGGGTTGACCTTTTTTTATAAATGCATACAGGGGCCATGGCAGGTTATTACACTTGTAGATTGAGAGCTGTGATAATCAAACAGATTTTTCTATCCTTGCTGCTGCTATCACTGAGGCTTAGATTGCAGCGAAGGATTACTTTCACAAGCTTAATGGTGAAAGACAGGTATTTTCAACTGCTACAGCATCTGCACATGAATCCTCTGTTTGACACACATCAAGTTAGTGAATGCAGCAATTTTAATTAGAAGGTATATTATTCAAAATATTCAATATTATTCTCTTCCCATTGAAACACCATACACATAATTTTCAGGGCCAAGGCACATTAGTATGGGGCTGGAGAGGGTTTCCACTGATCATGCCCATACAATATCTGTTCTGTGAATAGAGAACTTTCTATCCAGCTGTCAGACCAGTAGGGACTCCCTCTCCCAGGTTTATTTTTAACATATAAAATCCTCTTATTTTGATAGTTTGTGAATTAATTGCAAATATTTTCTTTGGGCTAAAATGTGGTGCTGTACACATTCTTAGAATGGGAGATGTTTTTGTTGCTAAAAATTGAATTTAATCTGTTCAGCAGTTGGCTTGCTTGCTTTTTAGAGAGCATTCAGTTTGGGACCTTTTCCTTGTTATGATGTAGTTTATTTTTTATAATTAATATTTAAACAATCTACCCTTTAATCATGCCCTGCATGCATGCAGCAGAGGACAACGTTTGCCCCTTTTTAGTCCATAAAAGGCTTGACCAGCAGTTCTTGCACAACTCAAACGTCTATTGAAGTGAAGGACTCAATCCTCAGGCGTAGCTCAGCAAATCTGAAGAAGTAATAGTGGTGGCAAATTGGCTTTATGGTACTTTTTCACTGCCCTTGCTCTCTGAATAATCCCCCCAACCCCCAGGAGCCAGTTTGACCCATTGCATAACTGTGGCTGCTTTAAATTATGTTGGCTTGTTCCATCCCTAAAGGCTGGTATGCTGTCTGGGTGCTTCAGCCATGTCCCCACTTGCCCTGACACCCATATGCCAGGGAAAGCCTCAGCTGTCTAATGCAGGATTAGACTCCATATGAAATAACTCCTCTGGCTTTCCTTTTAATATATTTTCTGAATGCTAAATATCCATTACTACACCCACACAGCTTACTGTTTCATGGTGTATTCTAGGAAGTATCTTTTATTAGCATAATAACTGCTCAGTGACATGTTATATTGTATTGTCAAAGATCCATGTATTAATGTTTCCATAGTTCTGATGACATGATATACTGTTACTGTAATTTTGGCACAGATTATGTTAAACATTTACATACCATCCAGTGACACCAAACCTTCCAGTAGTGGTCTAATGTGGAGCTTTTGTAATTTGTCATAGAATGTATGTACAGGAATGCCAAACCTCAGAGCACTTTAATGCTCCTCAAATTGTTTGAGAAAGGAGAAGCAGAAATTCATTCATAAATTTTTCCCATTTACTTTTAAGTTTATTTATTTTAAAATTGTTTAAGCCTGGCTTATGTACTGTCTTTAAGCAATGCAAGTTTTCAAGGGCTGACATGCCTGCCTTAACTCTCTTTATCTTTTTATTTATTTATTGAATGGCTTTGTATAAAGATTAACTGACTTTACTCACTGTTTACTGTTATTTCCTTGGCTTTTAAACTAGGACTCTAAGCACTTAGATAAAGTGATTGAAAGGTTGTCTGGTTTCATTGTTGCTCCTTTCAGAATCTCTTGTATCCTCTAGTGAAATGTTATCTCATACTTTGTTATAGTAATAGTCCTCAGTGATTCTCAACAGGTACACTTTTGTCTTATATTCTAAGAATACAATTAGGGGAGACTGTTTGTTCTCTTTCACTAGCACATCATTGTCACAAAAGCAACCCTAAATCAGGAGAATGGCTGTCACTACATAGATATCAGTAGATCTCACGCCTCCTCCTGCCTGAGGAAAAAAATGGGGTAGGGGAAGAAAGTAAAAGAAGAATCTCCTCCCCCTGCCATTATATGTGACAACAGTGAGACTATTCTCATCTTTCTGAAACATAGCGCACATCATCATATGGCTTGGGAAACCGACTGTTGTTCTTGCACATACATATACAGTAGCTGACTGTCCATGGGAAGCACCTCCAATCCATGCTTGAGCCTATAAAATTCTCCTAAAAATATTTACTTAATTTAATGATTTTATATTGGCACATCATGTTTATCTGATTTGTGTAGGTAGAACTACTGAATCAGTACTTTCAGTTTACAAATAAAACCCTTGGCTTCCAGGAAAATATTTCATCCTGCAGCCTGCTCTTTAATGCTGACCACTTCCTGACAATGATCTGACTTCCATGGAAGTTTAATACATAGGTGAATGCTGAATCTACAGATCATGCCATTTCTGCCACATACACATTTTTTCAGTTATTTGTATTGGGCGAAAATATTTTATTGGGGCTAGATTTATGAGAATGTATTTGTGAATTTATTTGAGAGTAAGGGTTACACTTACTTAGTATCTGAGCCTTTTTTGGTTTCATCTCTGTAGACATGGGGTAAAGTTTCCAAAAGTGCCTGGGTGACTTCGGGGTCTGAACTCAATTTTCCAAAGAGAGGTGGGCATTTAGAAGACTCAGGGCAAGTCTGCACTACAGCGTTACATTGGTGCAGCTGCACCGATGCAGCAGCACTGCTGTACGACATCTGGTGCAGATGTGCTATGTTGATGGGAGAGCACTCTGCCTTGCCGAGAAGGGTAAGCTATGTCAGCGGGAGAGTGTCTGCCACTGATAGTGCGGGTGTGGACAGCGCAAAAATTGTGTCGCTCAGGAGAGAGGCTTTTTCACATCCCTGAGTGACATAAGTTAGATCGATGTACCCGGTAGTGTAGACCTGCCCTAAGTCTCATTGAAAGTCAGTGGGACGTAGGATCTGAGGATCTGTCTGCACTGCGGCTGGGAGTAAGCCCTCCCACCAAGAAGGTAGACTGACACTAGTGGAGCTTGAGCGAGCACACTAAAAATAGTAGTGTGGACATTGAGGTTCGGGCTGCAGCTTGGGCTCTCAAGCCCATCTGGCTCCCTAGACTTGAGAGCCCGATCTGCTATGGCCACACTTTATTTTTAGCCTGCTAGCTTGAGCCGTGCTTCTGAGAGTCTATCTACTCAGTCTGGGAGACACGCTTCCAGCGGTAGTGTAAACGTATCCTTAAGTGCTGACATCACTTTTGATATTGGGACTTTGGCTCCTCAGTCATATAGGCACGTTTGAAAATGTTACTCCTAGGCTTCAAGTTTGGCTAAGGAGCCAAGTGAAATGAGTTCAGTGATTTATTGAAATGAACTAGTAGACATTTGCCCGCATTAGCAAATCACTATGCTATTAGTAGTCTGGGCTGAAGGAGAGAATAGAATAATAGTGTTGTTTAATATTTAGTACATTGGAGCACCTGTATGGAGAAGCTTGTCCTTATTGTGCTTTGATCTAACCAGAGGTGTTAGGCCTTCAGTTTGAGGAGTAAGAAAGTAAATTATAACTAAAAGAGAGAGAGGGAAAAGAAACAGTATATTTTTTATATATTTCATAGCGTTTTTGTACTAGCATTTTCAGTTAGGTTGTTAATGATTTACAATATTTTTATATGGCTTCAATTTGTAGTGTAGTGTTCATCACTTCAAAGGGTCATAGAAAAGTGTAGTATTTGCTATATTTATGAGAGTTCTAAATAATATATTCCTCATGATAGCTATCCATGGCCCACATGGATTGACAGATTTACAGCAATTTACACAACAGCTACTGCAAAGTAAAGAGTGTGCTTGTGGGCCTCAGTCCTGACCTGGAGGGACTAACTGTAGGAACAAAAGGATAGTTTCTCCGCTGTGCCCATCAGTCTTTAGTATCTCCACTGAGATTGCTAGTTTAATGGGTATTTATGATGAAAATAAAAGTTTCTGTACATCTGAGCTAAATCTAGCAAACAGCTCTTTTGAAAGTGATTATGAACATTAAAATGGTAAATGTGCTCATTTTTCTTGATCTCACTTGAACATTTTCTATTGACTTCAGTGGAAGGCTGATAGGTTATCAGGGGTAGGATGTTGTACAGAGATGCAGAGACTCACCTGCCAGCCAGTTCAGCTGGTTCCTACTACCTCTAACCCAAGATTTGAGGAGCTCTCTGGGGTAAAAGGAGTTTTTGTGGTGAAACGGAAAAGGGGGGAGACACACCAAACAAACAACACAAAACCCTACTACAAAGAACACCACAAGCATTAAAAAAAAGTGCTAAGCTCTGGAAAACACTTAGGTTTATGTTTGTTATTTAACAATAAAGGCAAGGAGGTATGTTTGGACCGTATCCAGGATAGGACTGTAGGATCCCTAATAATAATGATGATGTCAGTTGTATTTACTGAAACCAAGCTACTGTAAAACATGATCAATTTATGTTCTGAATTTAACAATTATGAAGTGTTAGAAGTAGTAGACCAAGTTTTCTACTAGCATAAATTGGTGCAGCTTGAGGGAGAATGGAGAACTGCTACCTTGTGTCTCATCTTTGCAAGTAACTGATTTTTGTTTTCCTTTGGAATTCTGGACTTGAAACTGATTTAATTTATTGGCTTTAGGCTCAGGTTAAACATTGACACACATGCCAGGGTCTCACTGAGTCTGCTGGTCTGATTACCTTGAATCCTTATATTATGTGACCCCTTCATGTCCCAATAGCTGAATGTTTGTGCTTGTTTTAACTAGGCATGAATGAACTGGTTTGAATGAAAGTTGAACTGGTCCAAATACTGGTTCCAAATGGAAGCTTTTAAGAAATTTAGAACAAGTTTTGTTTAGTCAACCTTTTTCCTCAGGAATTTTCATTTTTATACCTCTGTGCTTTCTGATTCCAGTTGTGAGAATAATGCCTAGAGTCAGTTTCCTTTCCAACTACTTTAAGAGAAGTTGTATATTGAGTGCGCCTCAAAACATTACTGATCTGAACAGACTAAAATGCCATCAGGAGCATGCGTGTCCCTAGCTTACTGCAAAATGCATTTTAATAAGGTTTTACATTACCAGAGCCTTCTCCTTGAGACAAAAGCTAATCAAAACATGGTATTTTCAATAGTAATGTTCCATTGGAGGTTTGTAATTAGAAGAACACTTTGATGAAAGGAGCTATATTACAGTTATCTCATACTCTAAGCATATTACATATTTCTAATATTTTACCTCTGAAGTAGCGAACTAATGTTTGTATTTATGCAGTGCTAACTTCTCGTGTTTTAAAGTTTATTTGTACAATTTGTTAGCTTAACAAGACCCACCTTAGGCCCAGATCCTGCAAACACTTATGAATGTGCATAACTCTCTAGACACATGAAGTCCCACTGCAGTCAGTGGGTCTGTTCATGGGTTTAGTTATGCATATGCTAGGTCTTTGCAGAATCAGGGCCATAACGTGCTAGCAAATAGTATCATTTTTCTTTAAACAGCAGCAAAAGAAAACTGGAGCTCAGTTTTCGTTCTGAAATTCCCTACTAGAAAATTTGATGAAATTCTCCTAGTTAGTTTGCCCTTCCCCCTCCCCTTTTTAAAAAAAGGATAACGATCTGATTCTGTCACAGAGCTCACGGATTCCGAGACTTCAACAGACCTCTGTGACATCTTCGGCTTCAGCCCGCTGCAGCAGTGGGGCTGGCGCAGCTGTCAGCCCCCATCCAGGAACAGCAGCAGGGCCGGGTCAGCAGACACCGCAAGAGCAGTGGCCCGGGGCCATCATGTCAGCCCCCATCACTGCCAGGTCAGCGGCCCAGGGCTGGGTGAGCTCCCAGGGCCCCCAGAGCAGAAGAGGCCAGGACCAGAGCAGGAACAGTGGCTGTCGGAGCTGGAGCAAGAGCAACCTCTGGGGCCAGTGATCAGCCCCCACCGCAAGAGCAGTGGCCGGGACGGGTCAATGCCACAGAAGGAGCAGCGGGGCTGGAGCAGCAGCTGAGAGTCAGTCCCTCTGTTACCTCCCTAGGTTGCCAACTTTCTGATTGCCGAAAACCGAACACCCTTGCCCCACCCCTGCCCCTTCCCTTCCACGAAGCCCCCACCCTGACCCTCCCCTTCTCCATAATCCCACCCCCACTCTCTCCATCCCCCCTCCCTCTGTCGCTTGCTCTCCCCCACTCTCACTCATTTTCACTGGGCTGGGGCAGGGGTTTGGGGTGTGGGAGGGGGCGAGGGCTCCGGCTGGGCGTGCGGACTCTGGCGTGGGACTGGGGATGAGGGATTTGGAGTGTGGGAGGGGGCTCCAGGGTGGAGCAGGAGGTCAGGGTGCGGTGGGGGCTCAGGACTGGGGCAGGGGATTGGGTGCAGGAGGAGGTGTGGGGTGCAGGCTCCATGAGGGAGTTTGGGTGCAGGAGGGGGCTCAGATCTTGGGCAGGGAGTTGAGGTGTGGGGGGGAAGGGTTGCGAGCTGTGGGTGGTGCTTACCTGAGGTGACTCCAGGAAGTGGTGACATGTCCCCTCTTTGGCTCCTAGGCACAGGGACAGATAGGTTGCTCAACTCCACACGCTGACCTCGCCAGCAGGTACCGCCCCCACAGTTCCCATTGACTGTGGTTTCCGGCCAATGGGAGCTGTGGAGCCAGTGCTCGGGGCGGGGGCAGCGTGCGGAGCCTCCCTGACTGCTCCTGTTCCTAGGAGCCGGAGAGGGGAAATGCCGCCGCTTCTAGGAGCTGCACAGAGCCAGGGTAGGCAGGGGAGCCTGCCTTAGCCCTGCTGCAGTGCTGACCAGACTTACAACTGTCTGCTCAGTGGTACTGACTGGAACCACCAGGGTTCCTTTTTGATCAGCGTTTCAGTCGAGAACCGGATGCCTGGCAACCCTACCTCCCACCGTAGGTATTTTTAGTAAAAGTCACGGACAGGTTGCTGGCATCTGTGAATTTTTGTTTATTGGCTACAACCTGTCCATGACTTTTAGTAAAAATACCTGTGACAAAATCTTAACCTTAATTTACCATGCTTGGAAGTATATAAACAATTTCTTGGAAAGTCATTACTGTGAAACAGTATAACTAGAACCTAACTGGCTTTCAGTGAAATCATAGACTCCTATACATTATGGAGAGAAGGGATCTCACATGTTATCCTCTGTGCTGTTTCCTTCAGTGTTAACTAATCTCTGTTCTCTTCCATGGATGGCGCCTTACTGATATCTCTGAAGAACTGTTTGAATTGCTGAATTGCCATGATTCTTACACTGGATTTCAGGAAAATGCTCCTGATTTGTCTTTAGTTTAAGTCCATTAAGATCTTCTTGTAATATTTTGTATAAGTTTTCCTCTTTCTGATACTTATTCCATTACTTGTACAGAACTACCACATTTCCCATGCTGTTGTGGTAATGGTGCAAGAACTCCTTACAAGCTCTAGCAAGACTGACTATAAACACCTTCTGAAATGAACAGTCGCATATGTGCTTACTTAATCAGGATAAGTTGATTAATAGATACAGTTGGAAATAAACCAGAAGAAATTGAGCTGCAAGGAAGATGGGACTAGAAGCAATCTTGGAAGTGCCTGCTTATTTCTCTCAGTAGCCATAAAGGCCCAAACTAGTCCTGTCTGATGTTTACTTTGGAACTTGGCTGAAGCAAGTATTGATTTGCTTTAACCTATGGCTGATGGAAGTATGAGTCTCTTTGCATGCTGGCTGTAGAAAAGCCCTTTGTCATGAAAATGCCACATGCATCCCATCAGCGTAGTCCACTGGCGGGCTGTGAGACAGTTTGTTTACATTGACCATCCATAGGCACGGCCGCCCGCAACTCCCAGTGTCCGTGGTTTGCCGTTCCCTGCCAATGGGAGCTGCGGGAAGCGGCAGCCAGCACGTCCCTGCAGCCTGCACCACTTCCCGCAGCTCCCATTGGCCGGGAACAGCAAACTGCAGCCACTGGGAGCTGCGGGTGGCCGTGCCTGTGGATGGTCAATGAAAACAAACTATCTTGCAGCCCGCCAGAGGCTTACCCTGACGGGCCGCATGTTGCCCACCACTGTTTAAATGTAACACATTCATACAAAATCCATTACTTGATCTAACCACTGCCTATTCTGCTCTTTTCTTCTCTCCTCCCTTCCCTTCTTAAGTGTTAATTGTATTGAATTTAATGTAGAATCATGTTTTCTATAAAGTCCACTTCCTAGTCAGCTGAAATCTTCAGATAGCTGCTTGGAAAATGCAGCCTGTGAAACTACCAACAAAGATATGAAACTACCAACAAAGATATGAGACATTTCTGGGCACCGCATTTTAAAAAAGATGTGGAGAAATTGGAAAGGGTCCAAAGAAGAGCAACAAGAATGATAAAAGGTCTTGAGAACATGACCTATGAAGGAAGGCTGAAAGAATTGGGTTTGTTCAGTTTGGAAAAGAGAAGACTGAGAGGGGACATGATAGCAGTTTTCAGGTATTTAAAAGGGTGTCATAAGGAGAAGGGAGAAAACTTGTTCACCTTAGCCTCTAAGGATAGAACCAGAAGCAATGGGCTTAAACTGCAGCAAGGGAGGTCTAGGTTGGACATTAGGAAAAAGTTCCTAACTGTCAGGGTGGTTAAACACTGAAATAAATTGCCTAGGGAGGTTGTGGAATCTCTGGAGATATTTAAGAGTAGGTTAGATAAATGTCTATCAGGGATGGTCTACACAGTATTTGGTCCTGCCATGCGGTCAGGGGACTGGACTCGATGACCTCTCGAGGTCCCTTCCAGTCCTAGAATCTATGAATCTATGAATATTTTAAAAGATTGGATCTTTAAAAAAAATAGCTTATTTGAGGTGTTAGAGAGTCTGAACAATCTTTAGTTGTGCAAAATCTGGAAACAAAATAATTTTGTGCAAAAAAAAAATCTGGAAAATAAAAATTGTATGCAAAAAACCCCTGCTGGATTACATAAATAACTGGGTGCTTACTTTAAATCCATTGGGGAAGTCTTTGGACCAACTATGGCTGTCATGATCCTACAGATCTCAAATCTAGGTATGTAGGGTACCCAGTCAACAGTATTTTAAATGCAAAATTTCTTATTGATATAAATATTTCCCAAATCCTAATAATAAAACTAAAAGGATTATGAGTGTAGTTATAAGAATCGCATGGTCTGACCCATCTTTGGGTGTTGCATAATGAGTGGGCAAATATCCCTACACTGACTCTTCAGTAAATTACACTCCATACAAACTTATCTCAATCCATGGGAAAACTGTCCCCTCTCTGCCATAGGTACAAATGTCAGAAGGGCATTTCACTGCATAATGCTTTGTATTTGTTCTGAGGACTTTTCTCCCAGCAGTGGCACATAGTGCAATCTTTCATAGCTCTGGCACTGTTATTTATTACATGAGTCATGCACAACTGAAATAAACACAAAGGGCCAAATTAATCCTGGGCTATGTTTGTGGAAGGAAACTTCCTCCATCCCTGCTCATGAAATCTCTGGGACAACTATAGTCTATGCAACTAGGGCAATGTGCGGATTGCTCCTTTCATTTGACTGGGTGGAAGATGCAAAGCACCCAAAAGGGGGTGTAGGGATGAGGCAGAGACATGCCCAGTCCCCTCCAGTTCACACTGTCCTGCAAAGCAGCATGTGGGAGCAGAAAAAGGAGCTCTATACCATTCTTAGGGAGTCAGCGTGGACACTGCATGCACACTGAGGAGTTGGGGGAGTGATTGTCTCCCAAAGGTATAATCCTCTCAAATTTTCCCATGGGGTTGAATGGCTTTCCACTGCCCTTTACGCAGGGCAATTTGGCCGACATCTTTTTTCCTGGAAATTGGAACATCCTGTAAAGAGATCAAGTTGGCCGCATCTAAGAGCAAAGGGGTGAATGATTTACTGGAATTAATCTTAAATTGTTGGCATTCGGTATTCAAATATTAATGTGGCTGAGCAGAATGAGCTAACATTGTGGTGGTGGTTTGCAGTGTGAGGCATCACATAAGTGATTCTCACCACCATGAGCCGATGTTTGTTCTATATAAAGGCACTCCAATACCTGTACAGCCAGGCCAAAGGCTTAATGCAGCACTGACCCATGCACCACAGGCCACAGAACTCTACATTTCAGTGGGGAAAGGAGGAGAATGAGAATCAAGAAGATCTCTTCTTTCAGGTAATAATTAAGACACCATAGGTGTAGCAATTTATTTTTCTTAGTGAGGAATTTAATTAACATGAGGTACTGCATAGCAGTCGTAATGTGGATCTGAATCAAGTGCATTCTCCCCGAAAATAGAAGGGATCTGGTAACTCACAGCATTGCAGTAGATGTGGAATATTTTCTTCTAAGTAGTCAAATTATTTTGTGCTATGAAATGGAAAACTCATGAAATGTGGGAGCAGTCTAGAGTTCCAACTTGGGCAGTTCTGAAGCAGCAACAGCAGAGCTTGAAACTAGTTAATCTTGCTCACTTTTTTAACTCCGCGAAGAAATTCATTGATTAGGGAGGCAATGTGTCTTAGAGGACTGAGCCCTAGCCTGGGGTTTCAGGTAGAGCTAGGTTCTATTCCTGGCTCTGCCAGTGAGCTGTTGGGTAACCTTAGACAAATCACATCCACTCTGTGTGCCTTAGTTTCCCCATCTGTAATGTAGGCGGAATGATACTTACAGGCTTTGTAAAGCACTTTGAGATTTACAGATGAAAGATGCTATATATTTAAATAAAAACTGGTTACTACATGCATTTGTGGGAAGAAGTGGTACTCTTTGGGGTGCTGGAGAAATGCAGGTTCAGCTTTGTGTCTTAGTGTGCAACCCAGGTGTGGATTTACTGCAGAGGATAATGAAATACAATTATTCATTTTAGACTGAGTGCAAGGATGCTGTACAGTAATCATGCCCATAGTTATTTCTCAATCATGCAAAAATCCCCATTCTCTTATTAACCATTCAGAATGCAGGGATTTGCATGAAAGCTGCACAATTATCTCGTAACAAGCAGTATGCAACAGCGATTCTTGCTTCTCTTTCCACCCTCCATCCCCTGTGCTAGTTTGAGTAACAATCCCACCAACTCTGAGAGGCCATGGGGAAGGATTCAGATACATATGCACATATAATTCAGCTTTTAAATAATTTTGATGGGAAGACTATTATTGAGGGAGGACTTTTAAACTTAATGGTGCTGTCTTAAAAACAAAAAGCACCTCCTGGTCTTGTGATGGCATGTGCCCTCCATGCCAGACCTGATACTTAATGAGGGCCTCAGAGGCCAATTAAGTTACCTGGTGTCACCTGAGAGAGGGAGAGCCAGAGTTAATTGAGAATGAAGCCCAACTGAGGAAGGGCTGGGCCAACACTATGAAGCCAAGAGTCTGAAAGCCAAAGTGGGTTGTAGAGGGGAGAAGAGAGGTGGTTAAGTGCTATAAGGCAGCCTGGGGGAAAGTAAGTGTCAGGATTCTGCCGTGGAGTAAGGACTCTAGCAAGAAGCTAAGAGCAGGGTAAACTAGCCATGGGGAGTAAAGTAGACTTTTATGGTAAACCAACAGTAGCTCTGAGAAGATAGAGAAGTTGGGTAGGTAGGAGCCCAGGGAAACCATAACAGGGACTGAGCAGATGTGATTGCTGGATGTAGGGTCCCTGAGCTGGAACCTGGTGTAGTGGGCAGACCTGTATGCCCTTGGAAATTACTGGTATAGTGGTGGGGAGCTTGAGGAGGGGCTTAACATGGTCTGGAAACAGCATTTGGACAGTTGTCCTGTTGAACTTTGTAACCCCAGAAGAGTAGGCAAAATGGTAACCTGGGTGGGGGGGTTAAGTTAACAGTAGAAAACCTCTTGTAGAGTAAGCAGTGAGTAGGAAGGGGGCACACAAGACATAGCAAGAACTACAATTCCTGATGTAGACACAAGGAAGTATGCTAGTGGTGAGTGTCTACTCCATTATATTAAGCCCTATTCCTAGGTCAGAAAGTAATCCTTCCTAAGCAGTAGGGGGCCTGAGACACCCAGGAGAAGAGCAATTAAAGGGCTAGAAGAAGGGGAGCCCAATTCAGTAATAATGGGGTTGCTGCCTGTCAACTCAGTATGTTAACTATTACACACAAACTACCTGAAAAGAATGCTATTAAGGTTGCAAAGCCAAGCCCTCTAAAGCTTGGAAGTGACACAGTTAAGTTGCCTGTCTAACCTTGACTCAGCTCCCTTGTGCTTTGAACATCTAAAGTGCTATATAATGCTGAATATTTAGAAAAATCAAGTCCTAGGTGCCTCAGCTTAGGCACTTTTAACCCTAATCTTTTTGTGCCTCAGTTCCCCAGCTGTAAAATGGAGATAATACTGCCCTTTCACCTTCCAAGGATGTGCAAAAATAATTTCATTAATGTTTGTGCACTCAGATACTATAGTGATTAGTGTCATAGAAAAGCCCATGAGGAAATCAATAATTGTCTTTAGAGCAGGGTTTGAATGGTCTGAAGTAAATAAGGCCCCACATTGGATAATGATGATAGAACAAAAGACTGCTCATTAAATGAGCACCATTCAACATGTGTGCTGAATGAGGGAAGGATCCTGGGGGGAAAATAGTATGTGGTCATGTACTTATGATATGGTCTTAAATGCATGTACACAGGGGGCAGAATGTAAGTTGCACAGGCATTCTGCCATTTGCTGATCTAATGCTCTTTTAACTTAGTTTTTGGTGGGATCACTAGGAGCACAGGAAAGGCTAGCTCTCTGCTCTCAGTTCAAATGCCAGTTACAAGATCCCTTCTATTTTCGGGGACAATGCACTTGATTCTCTCAGTTCAAGTGCCTGGACCCGGCACGGCCCACAGCAGCCCGGAGTGCAATTACAGTGAAAGTCCTGTTCAGCCTCAAGTTGAAGCATGCCCAATGTGGGTGGAATCTTCAGGGAAGTTAGCTGCTAAAATCAAAACCTCTACTTAGCATGTGTGATCTGATCTCCCTCCCCCATTAGCCTTGTTTTTTTTTTTTTTTTTGGCAGAGACCGTAAAAGGCACATCCCTGACATGCAGCTGACCCCCACCCCACCAAATTTCAAGTCCCTGCTCTAAAGGGGAGGGGGGAGAAGAGTAATTAACCTCAGAGTTGATATCGCAGAGATAAAGGAAGGCTTATATAGGTGACAGGAATAACTGTCTAAAACATGGGGATGCTACAGCTTTTAAAAGAAAAGGTTTCCAGAATGTAACATGGACCAAAAAATGCATGTTTTCCTTAGCCTCATTCTTGGGAATGGTAAACTGTTTTCGATGGAAATTTTCCAAAACAATTCTGCCTGAGGCAGACACCCAGCATGTAAATTTAAGCTTGAATGGTTAATATTTGGTGAAGTTATGTAAGCAACTGAAAACATAGTGGCAAGTGTTGGGCAAACTTAAGCCATGCTACCAGCCCTGCATATAATATCCTGTGTTGACAAATCTCTTCGAGTTTCCTTCTGACTTATATAGCCCAACGTGTCTAGTTATTGGGCCTGCTCCTGCTTCCAGTCAGAGTCAGTGGCAAAATACTTATTGACTTTGGGCCCAGGAAGGGGTTCATTCCCTTGTAAACCAGGAGCACTTATGAGTTGTTATCCAGTCACATGGCTCCCTTTAGTGCTTGTCCAACTGGTATAAATGCAACATTTTGCACTGTTGAAAAAACATTAAACAAAATTGTATTTTTTTAACCATTAAACATATGTTTTAATATATTTGAAAACAGAGCTCTCCTTTGTCTTTAAAAATAGAAGATGGCTCTTACAGGATGTATGGTAAGCAGGGAGAAGATAACTGTGTTTGACATAGCAGTCTGTTTTCAGTGGCTTAACAAAGTTTGTGGTAATTAAGGAATGCATATGTTTTTTAGGTCAGCCAGAGTTCAGACAATGAGGTATGAAAAGATACTGGATGAGCACATTTATCCTTTTATATGAGAGAGAAGTTTTGGTAAACCAGTTTATAGTGTATGGCTTTTTTAAAAATCATAATGTTTTATTTATATCTAATCCTCCAAATCTGATAAACCTAATGAGTTTTTGGTTTTTTGAGAGCATGGGAGTGACCAGATATTGTGGAATTATCTAGGTGTCAAGGAGTGGAAATACTATAAGACAACATATAATAAACAAAAGATTACACTTAAGTTTTATCTTGATGTGATAATGACCCTACTATTAACTCCCAGAGAGGGTTTTCATTTGGGTAGCTTGTCTTTCTTTTGAGACATTTCTCCCTCTTTCTGGTGTCAGAGTTGGATATAACAGTATGACAACTTGACTTCATGGTAAGTCTTAATGTAGACATATGTTGGTTTTCTCCAAACAATTAGCAATTGGTTGATAGTTGCTAATGTTATCGCAGAGATAAAGGAAGGCTTATATAGGTGACAGGAATAACTGAGAAGAATGTTCTTGCCTGGATGGGGTGAAAACGGATATGCCGGAGAAAGCAGGTGCAAATGGCTGGGTTGGATGAACTATAGAGAGAAGGCTTCAAAGGCAGGTTTGATAAAATTCCATTGGGAGTATTATTTTTTCTTTAAGGTACTTCTGAAGTGATTACTTAGTGGTGATGTTGAAGGATTATCTCTCTATTCTTTGCTGTATAGCTGCAGCATTCCATATGTGCTGAGACTTTGGGAAGACACTGAGGAGGTTCCTGCAGTAGTCAAAAGAATAGGTGATTGAAGGCTGAGATGAGTATTTTGCCAGAGATGGAAAGAGGACATTGGTGTACATGCAGAAGAAACAATGAGCAATTAATCATTGGAGGAGGAAAGAGTACAAGAACACCCAGGTTATAGAAAGTGGACTTGGTTTGGAGGCTCAAGTCTAGAAGAGGGGTAGGGATGTAACGTTGTGTGGTGATGTGGGGATGCTGACATGGAGCTGAAAAGTTTAGAAGAAGCAACAAGCTTATTTGCTCAAAACAGAGGGTGAGAAGCCATTGAACAGATATCAAGGCTGCAACAAGCCTACAATTTTGAATACTGAATACCAGCCCTGAAATTCTATCTGCTACAAAATATAGCTCCAGATGATAGTGTCAAGGCTTTTTTGGGGAGGAGGGGGGCAGGGAGGATGGATTATTACAACAGTACTCTAAAAGTGAAATCAGTAAACCTACACTACATATCAGTAATTAGAAGTTAAATCAATAACCTTACATATGATAGCAGTGTTTTGTAAGCTATAACTGCACTACACATCATACTAATCCTCTGAGAGCGCACATATTGAGACACTCGTTATGCCATTTGTGGTATCAGTAAAATACAGTGTTCAGTTGCATATGCCTACTAAAGTAGACCGGTGAATAAATGTGTGATTAAAAAGCAGACTTCTCTATCACCCTTTAACAGTGGAATGTGTGTATTGGCATGTTACTTTCCTTTCTTTATATGTGATAAGAGTAAATACAAATTTTTTCAGCATAGCTGAACAGCCTATTTGAGCCTACTCTGATAAGTGGCTGGACCTCTCAGGATAGCATAATGATAGGAGAAAGAGTAGGAGGGCTGATGTCTGTTTCCACCAGTCTCTGGGGAAATCTGTGACTATGATCAATGTAAAGAGTGCGTGTGCAGGCCTTCTCTCCATTGATTATTGAATGGAAAATGAGAATTGGGCTATATTCATTCCCTGTGCTCAATTGCACCTTTTACTAGCACAAACTGCTTCACTGGTACAATGGAGATGCAATCCCAGGGGAAGCTGGCAAGGGTTTCCACTGCTGCCCTCCTTCCCTTCTTATACCTGTAAATGGGAAGCCTTGTTTTCCTGTAGATGTTCCATGGAGGCCTAATGTATATTGAATTAGTGTGCCTCCTGGCTCTGGCTACTATTTTGTACCAATATAGGCCATGTTTTGGGTGAACTGGTCACCTGCTGGGCTCCTTGTAAAGAGGAAGTGTCATCTACTTCTGTGCTGTCGGGTGGGCAGGACATGTGGAGGACATGAGTGGATTTAGGCTTTGTCTACACTAGCACTTCTGTCAGAAGAACTTCTCGGTTAGGGGTGTGAGAAAAACACACCCCTGACTAACATCAGTTTTCCCAACAAAAGTGCCAGTGTGGCCAGCGCTATGTCGGGGGGAGACACTCCCCTATTGACCTAGCTACCACTGCTGGTTGGGGGTGGTTTAATTATGCCAGTTGGAGAGCTCTCTCCCACTGGCATAGAGCAGCTACATGGGAGACCATATAGTGGTGCAGCTGCAGCGGTACAGCTGTGCCACTGTAAGGTCCAGAGTGTAGACATAGCCTTAGGCCTCTGTTTCTCTCTTCCTAGGTGCACATGTTTTACGCCCTTCCTGTGGGTCAGATGCTGTTGCTCACACGTTCATTCACTTTCTTGGTCTTTTCAGTTCTGGCTTTTCAGTGCATATTTTACTTTTGCTAACTTCCTTATGGCAGCTTTTGTAGCAGCCCAGGATAGGGTGACTGGATGTTCTGATTGCTATAGGGACAATCCTCATATTTGGGGCTTTGTCTTATATAGGCACCGATTACCCCCACCTCCGTTCCAGTTTTTTCACACTTGCTATCTGGTCACCGTAGTCCAGGATGACACTAAACTAGAGGTATGTCTGCACTACAGCTGGGAGGTGTGAGTCCTACCATGGAGTTGATAGACTCATACTAGCTCACCTCAAGCTAGTGGACTAAAATAGCAGTTTGGTGGTTGTGACACAGGCTAGCTGCCTGAGCTTGGTCCCACAGGGTTGCTTTGATTTGGGTGATTAGCCCAAGCGGCTGCTGGTGCCAGAACATTCTCGTTGCTGTACTTAGCACACTAGCTCAAGCTGAGCTAGCACAGGTCTGTTTGCCTGTGCTGGGAATTGCACCTTCCACCTACAGTGTACGTGTGCCAGAACTGACTAGATCTCAAAATCTGGGATGTGGAGCTCAGGCTGTGTATCCTTTGCTTTTTCAGAGGATGGCTGAATCTATCTGAAATGGATTTGAAAGACTTTACTCTCCTGGATCTGTTATCTGCCTAGTTAGATATACAGGTGTGGTCAGTTCTGTTTTGTAGGTTAACTTTTAGAATGTCTCTGCAAGGTGCACAGAGATGGAGTTATTGGGCTGACATGTTTCCTTCTGGTATGAAGAGTAGTGAATATTTTTTTAAACTGTTTATTTTCTACCATTAATGGGCTGGTATGTACAGCCATCAACTCACTTAGGATAGTGTGACTTTTTTGTTTGGCAGCTTCTAGGCTGTATGTTGTACCATAGTTCTCTGAACTGTGTGTGGCTGAGGCTGGATTGCTATTCTAAACATGCAGTACTCCCTTTGCTTAGTACCTAACCATGCTTCACGGTTCCTGACTATCAGGATGTGGATGTGAAGTAGCCAGACATTACATTAACTAAAATACTAGGACAAACTCGTGTGTCTGAAATTACAGTAGGCATCCACTATCTACAATAAGATTTAGTTGCTTTTTCAAAAGTGCTAAGCATCTGTAGCTCCATTTGAAGTCAACAGACATTATTGGTCCTAAGCACCTCTGAATAAATGTGCTACTCTTTTTATTTAGGAGCCTAAATCCATAGGTACATTCTTACCATAAGTTAGGGCACTCAATTATGAAAACTTTGCTTTGTGGCATGGGGCATTTTATACTATTTGCTAGGCTAGATTTGTGAATATAATTGACATACCTGTATTCACCAACTACATTTCCTTTCATTTGCTGTACCTCAGAAAAAATCTAAATGGAGGCCTTTGGGTTGCTCTTGAATACTTGGAAACCATATGTGGTTTGACATTGTTTAATTGATTTTTTTTTTTCAAAGGCAGTGAGTGGGTTTGTGTAAACATGTCTCTGAAACTGGGAATTTTGTTCAGCTGGTGAAAAGCTTGTACATCCTTTACATCAACCCATACGGTTATTCATGATAAGATGAGTGGGAGAAGGTAACTGTAGATTTAAAAAAAAAAAAGGCAGGAGACCTCCTAGGAAGCAGTCACATGGACTGTTTATAAAGTATCTTTATGCAGAGATATGTTTATCTAGAAACAGGAGAAGAACTATGCCAGAAGAGGACTTGTCCCTCTTAGACCTCCATAGTTAGAATAGAACTAATGTAGGAAGATGGAATGGTGATTCATGTCAAAGGTTGAGGGAAAGGAAAATTAGATGAAAAGAGCTTTTTTTAAAGGCAGAGCTATCTTCAAAGGCAGAAGTCATATGTGTGGAGAGGAGTAGCTTCCATGACTGAGAGGAAACTGTTCAAGGATAACTTCATATGAGAGTTGATACTTTGAAAAAAGGTTAGAGATGGGACAGTAGTTTGTGTGTAAAGGGCAAGTGGGTGGCTTGAAGGACTGGACAGTGGCAGATTTTAGTGTTTAGAAAAAGTTACAATTAATGGTTATAATGTGAGACAGAAGGCTTATTTGTAATGTAGTAGCATCTGTGCGGCCCAGATCATATCGCCATTGAGGTAGGTATATGGTCATGTAACACAGTCCCTGCCCTGAAGAGTTTATAATCTAAGTACGAAGAGTCTGAATAAAGTTTGGAACATCCATAAGGAGAGATGAGAAGTAGAATAAGAGAGAGTCAGGATGAAAGGAATGGAAGTGTGTGCTATCTTAAACGGTTACTTGAAATTGGCATTTTTGGTGCCCATTTGGCTTATTAGCTACATAATACAGAGTGATTCATAAAGGCCCATGCGTAAATATTGACGATATCAGACTTCTGGAAACTAAGTGTAAATTTGGTCATCCTAGTATTCAGACACTTGCCATAGAAGTAATTTTGCATTTCATCTAGATTGAAATGCTATCTAACTTTAAAGCTGCTTAGTCAAACATCTGGTTTTTCTTTTTTCATTGAGTATTGTAATGAGTCAGCTATATATGCCAAATACTCTGTTGTTTAGTTTGCTCTCCATGTAACTTTGGATTGCTGTTGACTGCTTTGTCACACTTCATAACTGAACTTTACCTCAACCACTCCACTGAAATGTGTTGGTGCATTCAGATTTCTTAGAGTCAAGCTGTAGGTTGTCCTCAGATTCCAATTTCAAATCTCCAGTGCACTCTTTTAAAAATATGACCTCTAACTCAAGAGATACAAGCACAAAAGGATTCCAGGCAACAATTGACCAGTTAAGTATTTATTTATTTAACTAAACATGTAGAATTATAACTATGCTGGTAATAGTTTCTTCACAGTTAGACTTCTATTTAGCTAAAGACTAGCTTTAAAGGCTGCTTTCTCTTTTTCAGGGAACTGCATTGAAATCTTCTGGATTTCATTGAGCATGGTAAGACATTCTCTTAAAAAGTTTCAGTAAAGAGCTGGCTTTGACTGTTGCCTTGTTTACCTCCCAACAGCATGTACAAAATGGAAGTATTAAGCTCAGACAAACACAACATTCAGTTTACATTATGCATCTTAACATGAAGGGAAGAAATTGCTAACATAAAAGAAATCCTATCGCAACTAAGTAGTGTCGTATTTACCACTGAAACTTGTTAGGAACACCAAAGTGGGTGGTGGGAATTACAGGGCAGGTGGTTGTGAGCTAAGCCTGTGAGCCCAGCAGAAATGGAGGGTTTTATCCATTTGACACACAGCATTTTATCGGAACTATACAGGGCTGGCTCCAGCATTTTTGCTGCCCCAAGCGGTGCAAAAAAAACCCCAAAACCAAAAAAACCTGCGATCGGCGGCAGCTCTGCCGCCGCCGCTTCATAATTCGGTGGCAGCCGCCACTGAATTGCCACCGAAGAGCCGGATGTGCTGCCCCTTTCCATTGGCCACCCCAAGCACCTGCGCTGGTGCCTGGAGCCAGCCCTGGAACTATGCAACAGGAACTTCTTAAAAATAGGGCCAGGTCATGCAATCTTTACTTGTGTTGATGGGAACTTAGTCACATGAGAAGTGCTGTCTAGCACTTGCCCACCAGGATCCACATTTAACAGCATGTGGACAGGAGACCTAGAAAAGTCCTGCATGCATTAAGGAGGCTAGACCAATATAAGTACACCTCTACCCCGATATAACGCGGTAAGTAGTGCTCCGGGGGGACGGGGCTGCACGCTCCAGCGGATGAAAGCAAGTTCGATATAACACGGTTTCACCTATAACTCAGTAAGATTTTTTGGCTCCCGAGGACAGCGTTATATTGGGGTAGAGGTGTATTATAATAGAAGAAAATGCACACTGTTCCAAGGGGGGAGAGCTTATACTGTTCATATAAATTCAAGTATCAATAGATCTATATGATGATGAAGATAAATCTCATTACTAGACTACCTAGTTAATGTTTAGGTTTTGCTGGCATAACTAAGTCTATTGGGGTGTCATTTTTTTTAATTACCTATCTGTGCCAGCCAAATATATAGTGTAGATGAAGTAATGCTGGTGAGAAGTCCTTTTGTTGGTACATCTTCTTTCACACAGAACTTGTATATAAGCTATTTCAGGAAAAATACTTTTTTTTTTCTCACTAGTATAAGCTGTGTCTAAACTAGGAGGGTTTGCTGGTATAGCTATGTCTGCAAACCTTTTATATGTAGACAAGCCTTAGTGTCACAATCAGTGTAAAGCTAAAGATAACAGGCAATTGTTAATGTGAACTAGCCACTTGATATGTGATGAGTAAAAACTAAATCTAGCAATGGAGCATTCTTTTAAATATTAATTTTCTTTGTCTAAATTTTCAGCTGAGGAACAGTCAAGGCAAAGTCATGTAAATTGTTACACCTTTGACAACTTATTGTACTGAAGTGAAGAGGTGTCAATGAGGATTGAGATCTGGATTCATTTAAAGCCTTGTATGTAGGCTATGAGGAGTAGCATTTCCTTGAACAGTGCTGAGGAAGTCTCTCTGAAGATTCCCTCCCACACCTTCTTGAGCTGACCCATATCTTAGCTGGGCTTGAAGCCAAAGTTCTTGTCACTGAAGAATGCTTTGCTAAAACCTCTCACTTCATAGCAGTATGGAGAGGGAGAGAAGTAAGTATATGTCAAGCTTGTTGAGAGTGTAACAGATAAATCTCTTTTGGGGGTGGGTGGTTGGGGAGAGATTAGGTAGCACAATCTCCACATCCTCATTCTGAGAATGAGGAAATGTTAACTTATAGCCTCACAATATACAACTTCATCTGCAAAAACATCTAAAAATTCAGACACATATCTCTGAACCCCTTAGCAGGAACTAGAGCAGAGGCACTAAGAAACAAATACTTATTAACATACCAGCCTATTTTATTTTAAAGGTATTCTGCACACACAATAGACAGTTGAAGAGTATGTCTTAAATATCCTCTTAGTAACGTGTTAAGATTACACTGGAAACATGTAAAGTAACTTTATTTTTTCCCATGTACTACAGTGGACTTGTTACTGTATTTGGTAAATGAACACCACTTAATTGTTCACTTGCAAGGAATTTCCTAACATTGGTGATTGTTTAAAAACTTTCTGCCCTTTCATCTGTACTGTATTATTATAGATGCTCACTTGCTGTCTTACCATTGCCCAATACGCTTCTGTCAGCATGAGTGATATGGTCCAAAAACTTAATACTCTTCCATCCATTCCAGGCAGGAATCCCCCTCTCCCAACATGCAGCATAGATTGCAATACTGCTTCATTTTCTCTTTGATCTCTTCTAGACCTGCCTCCTAGACTTTTGTGGATAAGCCCAGCCATCCCTTTGATGGCTGTAGATAACAAGTTAAATCAAGACAATCTGTCTTTGTCTAATGAGTCATGGTTTGGAGGGGATAATTGGGAGATCTACTCCCACATAAGGGTAAATTGTTGAGGGATGGTGAGGGCCTTAAGTATTCTTTGGCAACAGTCTGGAGGTTATGGTCAGCAGGGGAATCTGTCTCTAACTTTCTTTTCTCCCTTTCTTGCTTTTCAGGTGTGTGGTGGTGTTGCTGCTGAAATCTTATCCCAAAGCAGATTCAGAGGCATTTGGGCAGCTATGGCCATGGCTGTTGTCGACTTAAATTGTTGGGTGGGTATTTTTGGGTGTGGGGATATATATTTACTGTGGCATACAATCAAACCCATTGCCCTTTGATTAGGTGTATCTTGCACCCTAGTCTCCTCCCCCGAACTTGTTTCTCCCCTCACTTTTTCTGTCATTTAAAGCTGGGAAAATATGTAGTGTTCTATGTCACATTACTATACTTCGTAGCTTTGTGGAAAAGGAAGATTTGCTGTCACCATTGAGTGAAATATGCTGTATAGTATGACTGAGCGATTACTTTATTTTACAATTGTAAAGAACCAAAACATTCTTTGTGGATGAAAAAAATAAAATATTTTAATTTTCTCTAAAATGTCTTTCTAAAGTTATTCTGCAGAGGCAAGAATAGCCGAACAAACGCTTTACATTTCTAGGCTGCTGGTACTGGTAGCCAGCACTCTATGCTGCACTCTGACAAGTCAAACTCTGAAGAGGCCAAGCCCAACTCAGAGCTCACCAGAGACATGCTTTATTTCAAGGCAGGAGTAATATGTAGCAAATGTGATCAGGAGAGGTGAGAAGTAGGCACTTCTATTTAAAGTGACACTTAGTCCTCAATCACTATCTACAAAGAAACTGCAGTGACAGCTGCTATAAACCTCTGTGCAACCAAAGTTTGTGCAGCATTGGGCAAAGCTATTCAACTTCAGTGATTACTTTTTTCTTTCCCTTCCTTTCATATGCATGAAATCTGGTCCTTTAAAGAGCATACCTGCCTTTTCTCCATGTTGCAAGAAAATCAGTAGCTCTTACCACTGCATTACATATTTTTCTGTATCATTCTACTTTGTACTATCCTTTCTTATAACACTTTAATTAAATGACTCTAATGGGCTGATTGGCCTAGACCCATGTAGTCTTGCAATATTGTCTAAGGTTGGAGGAAACAATCCTGAATATTGCATTGTCATATTTAAAGTAGGTTATATGATCATCTAATCAAAGACTAAAAGGAAGACATATGCAAAAGGTGGCAGAGCTAAGGTTGTCTGTAAGTGTTCAGTCTTAACACGTATGTGGTTTTCTTTTACGGAATGTCTGAATCTGATTTATATATTATATTAACTACCTCATTCTTCACACTAGGATTTTGTGTATAATTTTTTATGAATCTTACATGTCTCAGATTACTTGTGATATTTTCCTGCCTGAATGCATGGAGGTAAGTCAAAGGCCTGATAAAGGAACCAGGCAGGGAAGGCAAAACAGTGACAGTTAAGAGTCCTAGAGGAAACAGGGAAGCTGTTTAGTAGGGAATTCCCTCATCCTGGATGGAACCAGGTAAAGAACAGTTTATCTTCCTAAGGTTAAGCCTAGAGTCAAAGGGGACACTCCAGTCTTAAAGATGTTGACCTAAAGGAGGCTGTCCAGGGAGTGTCAGTGACAGCTAACTGGTGTGCTAGGAGAGAGATAGAGACAGCCTGCTGTGAGCAAGACAGTTTGCTTCCCTCAATCCAGAGATGGAGATAACTGGGCTAGATGGAATACACCAAAATTTGCAAAGAAAGATTAAGGTTTAGGTAAGGGAAATATGCATATAGGACTTAATTCTTTTAACCTTTTGCTTTGTATGCAATGTACATAACAGCCATAGTGGGTCAGACCAAAGGTCCACCTAGCCCAGTATCCTGTCTTCTGACAGTACCTAACAGGGCCAGCTCCAGGGTTTTGGCCGCCCCAAGCAGCCCCCCCCCCCCCCCAAAAAAAAAGCCACGACCGCGATCTGCAGCGGCAGGTCCTTCGCTCCCAGGCGGAGTGAGGGACCATCCGCCGAATTGCCGCCGAATACCTGGACGTGCCGCCCCTCTCTGGAGCCGCTGCGCCAAGCACCTGCTTGAGAAGCTGGTGCCTGGAGCCGGCCCTGGTGCCTAATGCCAGGTGCCCCAGAGGGAATGCACAGGACAGGTATTCATCAAGTGATCCATTCCCTGTCGCCCATTCCCAGCTTCTGGCAAACAGAGGGTAGGGACACCATCCTTAACCATCCTGGCTAATAGCCACTGATGGACCTATCCTCCATTAATTTAATTAGTTCTTTTTGAACCCTGCTTTAGTCTTGGCCTTCACAACATCCTCTGGCAAGGAGTTCTACAGGTTGACTGTGCGTTGTGTGAAGAAATATTTCCTTTTGTTTTAAACCTGCTGCCTATTTTCATTTGGTGGCCCCTAGTTCTTGTGTTATGAGAAGGAGTAAATAACACTTCCTTATTTACTTTTCCCCGCACACCAGTCATGATTTTATAGACCTCAATCATATCCTCCCTTAGTAGTCTCTTTTTCAAGCTGAAAAGTCCCAGTCTCCTCCTATGGAAGCCGTTCCAGACCCCTAATCACTTTTGCCCTTTTCTGAACCTTTTCCAATTCCAATATATCTTTTTTTGAGATGGGGTGACCACATCTGCACGCCGTATTCAAGATGTGGGTGTACCATGGATTTATATGGAGGCAATATGATATTTTCTGTTTTATTATCTATCCCTTTCTGAATGATTCCCAACATTTTGTTCACTTTTTTGACTGCCGTTGCACATTGAGTGAATGTTTTCAGAGAACTATCCACAATGACTCCAAGATCTTTGAGTGGTAACAGCTAATTTAGACCCCATAATTTTATAGGTATAATTGGGATTATATTTTCCAATATGCAATACTTTGCATTTATCAGTATTGAATTTCATCTGCCATTTTGTTGCCCGATCATCCATTTTTGAGAGATCCTTTTGTAGCTCTTCACAATTAAGTCCCAGGCAGACTATCTTGGGTAGTTTTGTATCTGCAAATTTTGCCACTTCATTGTTTACCCCTTTTTCCAGAACATTTATGAATACGTTGAATAGTTCTGGTCCCAGTACAGACCCCTGGGGGACACCACTATTTACCTCTCTCCATTCTGAAAACTGACCATTTTATTCCTACCCTTTATTTCCTATCTTTTAACCATTTACCAATCCATGAGAGGATATTCCCTCTTATCCCATGACAGCTTACTTTGCTTAAGAGCCTTTGGTGAGGGATCTTGTTAAAGGCTTTCTGAAAATCTAAGTATGCTCTATCCACTGGATTTCACTTATCCACATGCATGTTGATCCCCTCAAACAATGCTAGTAGATTGGTGAGGCATGATTTCCCCTTACAAAAACCATGTTGACTCTTTCCCAACAAATTATGTTCATCTATGTATCTGACAAACTTGTTCTTCAGTATAGTTTCAACCTGTTTGCCCGGTACTGAAGTCAGGCTTATTGGCCTGTAATTGCCGGGATCACCTCTGGAGCCCTTTTTAAAAATTGGTGTTGCATTAGCTATCCTCCAGTCATTTGGTATAGAAGCTGACTTAAATGATAGGTTACAAACCACAGTTAGTAGTTCTGAAATTTCACATTTTAGTTCCTTCAGAACTCTAGGGTGAATACCATCTGGTCCTGGTGATTTATTACTCTTTAGTTTACTAATTTGTTCCAAAACCACCTCTGACTCCTCAATCTGGGACAGTTCCTCAGACTTGTCACCTAAAAAGAATAGCTCGGGTTTGGGAATCTCCCTCACATCCTTAGCCGTGAAGACTGATGCAAAGAATTCATTTAGTTTCTCCTCAATGGCCTTATTGTCCTTGAGTGCTCCTTCAGCATCTCAGGGGGCACCTGGCATTGGCCACTTTCGGAAGACAGGATACTGGGCTAGATGGACTTTTGGTCTGACCCAGTATGGCCGTTCTTATGATCATCCAGTGCCCTCACTGGTTGTTTAGCAGGCTTCCTGCTTCTGATGTATTTAATTTTTTTGCTATTACTTTTTGAGTCTTTGGCTAGCCGTTCTTCAAATTCTTTTTTGGCCTTCCTAATTATATTTTTACACTTCACTTGCCAGAGTTTATGCTCCTTTATATTTTCCTCATTAGGATTTAACTTCCACTTTTTAAAGGATACCTTTTTACCCTTCACTGCTTCTTTTACTTTGTTTAGCCATGGTGGCACTTCTTTGGTTCTCTTACTAGTTTTTTAATTTGGGGTATACATTTAAGTTGAGCCTCTGTTATGGTGTCTTTGTAAGGTTTCTATGCAGCTTGCAGGGATTTCACTTTTTGTGCAGTACCTTTTAATTTCTATTTAACTAGCTTCCTCATTTTTGTGTAGTCCCTCTTTCTGAAATTAAATGCTACTATTTTGGGCTGCTGTGGTGTTTTCTGCACCACAGGAATGTTAAATTTAATTATATTATGGTCACTATTACCTTGTGGTCCACCTATATTCACCTCTGGGACAGATCCTGTGCTCCACTTAGGACTAAATCAAGAATTGCCTCTCTTCTTGTGGGTTCCAGGACTAGCTGCTCCAAGAAGCAGTCATTTAAGTGTCAAGAAACTTTATCTCTTCATCCTGTCCTTAGGTGACAGGTATCCAGCCAATATGGGGAAAGTTGAAATCCCCCATTATTATGGAGTTTTTTATTTTAATAGCCTCTCTCTGATCTCCCTGAGCATTTCAGTCACTGTCACCATCCTGGTCGGGTGGTCAGTAATATATCCCTACTGCTATATTCTTATTAGAGTATAGGATTACTATCCATATCCATCTAGGGCACAGTTTGGTTCATTTAAGATTTTTACTTCATTTGATTCTGTGCTTTCTTTTATATATAGAGTCAATCCCCCAGCAGAGCAACCTGTTCTGTCCTTCCGATATCTTTTGTACCCTGGTATTACTGTGTCCCATTGATTATCCTCATTCTACCAAGTTTCTGTGATGCCTATTGTACCAATATCCTCATTTAATACGAGGCACTCTAGTTCACCCATCTTATTGTTTAGACTTCTAGCATTTGTATATAAACACTTTAAAAACTTGTCACTTTTTAGCTGTCTGACATTACTTGATGGAATTGAATGGGACTTTTTTTCATTTGACTTTCTCATCAGATGCTACCTGTATTTTATCATCTTTCATCCTCTCCTCCTTACTAGGACATAGAGAATCTCCATTAATAGATCCTCCCCTAAGGGATGTCTCTGTCCGAAGCACGTGCTCCTCCACACCTGTCGGCTTTCCCCTAGCCTTGAGTTAAAAACTGTTTTACGAGTAAAAACTGTTCTACCTTTTGCGTAAAAGAATAAATAATGCTTTGTTTGAAAGAAGTTGTATTTGAGTGACTCAATGGGGCCAGTCTAGTTAATGGAGTTAGGAAACAGGGTGGTTGCAGCCCATAAATCCAGTCCCAGAGTGGTTGGACCATGTGGCTTCATTCAGAGTGAAGTGCATGAAACCAGACCTGTTAACCAAAGGAGAGAGTCCAGAAGGAGCCTAAGGCATGGCTTGCTTGGTAACTGACACCAGACCATGGTATTGCTGTTATTGACGCCCAAAGGGAATGCTGGCAGTAATGTCAGCTGGAGGAAGACTGAGCCCATAGGAAGCAGTGTTTCAACTGTGAGAATGATCAGAGACAGGTCCATGACATAAGGTGGGCTGGACACTCTCTGTATTTAAGTACAGGAGTTTTCTTTGTAAAGGCTAATAACACCAGTGACCTCCTTGGCTATTTTTACATCACTTTTGCTTATTGCTAGATTGCCTGGATCAAATGCTGTCGTTTGGGACTGTGTAGTCATAATACAATTTTTAACGGCATTTGACTCTGATCTCAGGATCGTGGGAGTGACTAAACCTCCTGGGACCATCTGTCAGAAGGTGAAGTTTTCCCCTGACTTTTCCTAGGGCCTCTGTACAAATCTTTCTCCTGAGACAGCCAAGTGACTGTCCTTTGGGATTCTTCTCTTTTACCCCTGCCTCCTGCCCATCGTCGTGGAGTCACTACTTTATGGTAACCTTCCCTCCCTTCTTGACAGAGCTGTACCTTCAGCCTAGCAGACAAGATCATGGAAAAGTACTGCTAACTTTGTAGTCCTTCCAGCATCTGACAGTCCAGTTAGTCCAACTCTGTATCTAACCTTGAATTTCTCCATGGCAGTGACTTGTTGCTAGACCCTGGGGCTTGCAATATTTCTTAAAGAACTAAATGAAAAATAAAGTGCTCCAAAGGCAAAAGTTTCCAGGAAGCTTCCTCAAATGAAATTCAGAAGGGTTCTTTTCTAACCCTTTGTTAGAATTTGTTAACAGAAATTCCTCTGACTCTACCTGGGTAGGCTGCAAATTTGAGATCTCCCCCCCCCCCCCCCAATAATGGTTAGATTAGTGGGGCTTGTAACAAGAAACAGGCTGGGCAATTGTTGGCTAGTGCATGTTCCACAGAATGTTCAACCAACAAGATTCATAGAGCTAGATATATTAGTCCCGCATCACAGAAAATTTTGATTTCATGTGGGTGAGTTTAATAGTGATTTGAGGCTTAAATATCACTTCTATGAGTTCTGCAGAAAATAGGACTTCATCTATGAATCAGTTAGATGTGTGATTTGGTAGCTGAGTGACATTTTAAATGGAAAATTAATCTAGAGACTGACGCTAAATTTTTCTTACTGTTGGTACAAGATATATTTACAGTTTGTCCTTTGATGATGATGGACTTGGACAACAACAAAGATCAAAGTTCGTATGCAACTTCAGTCATACTATCTCTGTTCCAAAATCTATATCTTAAAAAAGGCATTTGGGATAATCTGTGGAATGTATAGACCCAGTAATACTTTACAGTTATACCTGCAAATTGGTTGAAACAATTAGAAACAATAACAAGGCACCAGAAAGATCATGATATGACCAGCATGGTTTCTGCAAAGGAAAATTGTCTCCCGGATCTTTTAATCTTAATAAAGGAGAACTGACTGACATAATTTATTTAGATGCCACAAGATCTTTGTCAAAGTTTCACACAAGAGATTACTAAAGAAGCTAAGGTGTCATGGGGTCAGAGGCAAAGTATTTCCATGGACCAAAAACTGGCTAGGAGCCAGAAAGCAAAGGGTAGGATTAAATGATCTATTGTTATTTTGGCAGAAGGTTAACAGCAGGGTTCCAAGAGGCTCAGTATTAGGACCTGCATTGTATAATATATTAATTATCTTGGAAGGGGGGTAGGGGTGGGATTAATATTGAGGTAGCAAAATTGCCAGGTGACACAATTATTTAGGTTAAGTTAGGAGCAGAGGTGACTGAGGAACTTCAGAGAAATGTAAACAAACTAGATGAATGGGCAATATAATGGAAAATGAAATTCAGTGTCATTAAATGCCAAGTAACGTATATTGCAGGGTTCTAAATTAGCTGAAACAATTCAGGGAAAGGACCTGATTGTCGTGGTAGACAGCTTAATGAAGACCACTGCTCAATTTTCAGCTGTAATGTAAAAAAAAAAAAGCAAAATAAGATAAGTTGCACAAGCGAGAGAGTGGTGAATAATATGACAAAAATATTGCTTTTTAAATAAATCAATGATATGGCGTTATTCAGAATACTATGTGCAGTACTGGTCACCCCATCTCAAAAAGGATATTGTAGAACTACACGGTATGCAGAGAAGGGTAATCAGAATGATCAAAGGACTGGAAAGACTCATGAAGAGTTGGGGGGCGGAAATGGTATACTTTACCTTACAAATGAGACAAATAAGAGAGGGCATGATAAAAGGATATAAAATAATGAATGGTATAGAGTCAGTAGGAAGAATAGACATTCCTGATCTAATCTCATAACACAGAACAAAGAAAAAAGAACGAGGAGTACTTGTGGCACCTTGGAGACTAACAAATTTATTTGAGCATAAGCTTTCGTGGGCTAAAGCCCACTTCATCAGATGCATGCAGTGGAAAATACAGTATGAAGATATGTATTGGGGGGGGAGATAGCTCAGTGGTTTGAGCGTTGGCCTGCTAAACCCCAGGTTGTGAGTTCAATCCTTGAGGGGGCCACTTGGGGATCTGGGGCAATATAAGTACTTGGTCCTGCAAGTGAAGGCAGGGGGCTGGACTCAATGACCTTTCAAGGTCCCTTCCAGTTCTAGGAGATGGGATATCTCCTATTATTATTTATTATTATTTACACATAGAGAACATGAAAAAATGGGTGTTGCCATACCAACTCTAATGAGACTAATTGATTAAGGTGGGCGATTATCAGGAGGAGGGAAAAAAACTTTTGTAGTGATAATCAGGATGGCCCATTTCAAACAGTTGACAAAAAGGTGTGAGTAACAGTAGGGGGAAAATTAACATGGGGAAATAGATTTTAGTTTGTGTAATGACTCATCCACTCCCAGTTTTTATTCAAGTCTAATTTAATGGTGTCCAGTTTGTAAATTAATTCTAGTTCTGCAGTTTCTCGCTGGAGTCTGTTTTTGAAGTTTTTTTGTTAAATAATTGTGACTTTTAGGTCTGTAATTGAGTGACCCTGTGAAAGTCACTGAGGCCAAGAATTAAGATTCAAAAAGGCATTAGGCATTTATATGAATATCAAGATTTATAAAAAAAACTTTGTGGAAAGGATATTAAAGCTCATGCTTCAGGGCTTAAGACAATGTCTAACTATCGGAGATCAGGATGAGATCTAATGTGGGGGCAGATCTGCCCATTGTGGGATTTTTATACCTTCTAAAGCATTTGATGCTGGTCATTTTAGGAGTCAGGACACTAGACTAAGTGACTAAACCAGTATGACAATCCTATGCCCCTGTGTAATGCTTTTTATAGAACTAAACACCGTTCAAGACTGTGTACAATATATGGAATAAGTGACAGTGGTCATTTAAAGATATTAAACACAGACTAAATGGTAGTACTATTAATTGCAATTTCTTTACAGTGGTTGTCATTGAAAAAGATGACACAAAGAATTACCACAATAGAGATATTTCAAATACCATAGTGTCATAACTCTTCATTAAGGTTGCAATTTCAATGGCAACCACTTAACTGTTACTTAACAATTTTGTACTCCAGTTTGAGAGCTGCTGTTTGAATGATCCCTGATACATCCTTGTTCTGAAATCCTGTTTACATTCTATATGGAAGTATTCATATGGTAATTCAAAGTACTGTGTTCCTGGGGTGGGGAGCCTTTTGATAAAGGTATCTAGTGTCTGTGCTATTAGACTGTTAAGTAAGTTGTTCTCCTGCTTGATCTTGTTTAAAAACCTCATTCCCAGCTAGAGTTAGGCAATTTTTGTGTGTGTAAAATGCAGTGTTGGTGACCCAAACATTTTGAAAGTTAGTTTTAATTTCTCCAAATTGTTTTGGTTCAAACAATTTCCAAAAACATGAAACTTCATTTTTAAACTGTCAAGTTTCTAAGTTTTCTGTTCAAAATGACTTTTCATTTAGAGTTTCCTTTATTTCTAACAATTAAAAATGTTAAAAATATCCTCAAAGTGAAATGAAACCTTATTTTGCTCTGTGCTCAGAGGGAGCAGAATCCTCCACTGTGTCTAGGATCATCCAGCCTTCATGCCTTAGAACTGTACTGGTTACCCTGTTCTGGAGGCATGATGCAGCACATAAGTAACATGCCTGTTGCTGGTAAACTTGCTGAAGACACACATAAGATCATATGTGGTTTCAGGTGATTTATAACTCTTGGAACTTAGATACTAACCCAACCATCCATGCACTCTTTGTATTGATTAGAAGTGTATGGAACCACGCAACAGCTGATTTGTAAAAAGATCTGTCACACAGATCCTTTTCCTCTGTTTAGCTTCTAGAGAGCAGCCTCCAAGAAGTAAGATATTTGTGAAAGGCAGGGTTTTTTCTCCTTCTTACAGGAGCATTTTTCTATATTTTATTAAAAGAAAATGAATATTCTTGTTGAGGAATCTTTCAGGCTCACAGTATTTGTTTTGGTACATTATATTTTTCCAAATAGAGATCAATTACTAAACGAATAAAATGTTCATCCCTTTCTCCATTTTCCTGTTGCCTCCATTGCTAGGTGGCTGAAATGATTAATGGGATATGCTGGGTTAAATGGCTTATGTTTTGGTACTCAAATTGTAGAAGCAGCTTTGAGCAAAGCTTTTAGTCTGAGTGCCAGATTGGAAGATATTTTGAAGGCAGCTGATTGGACCAGCACTTCCACTTCTCTCAATTTAGCCATAAATCAATTGATTTTCTACAGTAATTTTTCATATGGCTTGAACTTGGGTAATGAACATCCCTGTCTTGGAGTAAAATTGTGACTTTCCTAGATCATCTTGGAAAGAAGATCAAGATTTATGAAAGGGACAGAGGTAAATGTATTACATTTTCCCTATCCTCCTCCTCCTGTATTTGTCCCTCTCTCCTCTCTACCTCTTCTTTTATTCTCTCTACCCTATCCCCACCGTAGAAGTCCTAAGGTACCTAGTTAAACTTTAGTTTTCACCTATGACCGTTGGTATTGTCTAGTAGAGGTATATTCTGCTATGTGTTCAGTCATTTCAGAATGATTTCTACAAAGAAGATGGCAGTAACCTGAAAGGACTTAGTACTGTGTAGATCAATTACCAGTATAACATGAGCATGTTACAGTAGTTATGAACATTTGCCTTTTTTAATTTATTATATTTGCTTTTCATGTTACCTGATATCAAAGTGCATTTCTACCATAAAATAACTTTGTACAAATGACATTGTGCAGTACTATATTCATCATGCCTCCTCATGGATTTCCATATCAAATGCACACCGTTTGCAAGAAAAAACAGCTTCCGTTTTTTTCTCTTTTTGCCAGTCTCTCAAACCTGCTCTGGGCTCTGAAAGTCAGGTTGCACTCTTTCCATTTCTCTGATCACCATTGACAGCAGTGCAACTAGTAACAGCTATGCAGATCCACTGTCTTCAGCCTATGCCCTCAGTGCCACCCAAGCAAACCTACTTTGACTACATCCCAATATTCTAGTGCAATATTTGTGCCTTGATATTTTGTTGGTACTGGTGAAGTTAAGTTGTAATGATACAAGCACCACAACAAAATGTTGGGCTTTACTGGGTGACTCTTAGGGAATTCATTCTCTGACAAAGTGATTCTCCAACTCTTTAAGGTCAAAATGTGCTTAATAGCATTTGAAAGATAGATCTATTACATATTCACTGGTGGGTGAATATAGAATAGGGTGACCAGATGTCCCGATTTTATAGGGACAGTCCTGATTTTTGGGTCTTTTTCTTATATAGGCTCCTATTACCCCCCCACCCTCGTCCCGATTTTTCACATTTGCTGTCTGGTCACCCTAATATAGAAAGACATTGGATTTAAATGTAAATTTGTGCTGTTCAGTGTAAAATCACAAAGGCTACATTTGGAATGTTGAATGAAACAAACTGCGATCAGGGAATGATCCCATACATCACTGTGCTTCAAGGATTTGTTATTCAAGGGGATATGGGAAAGTGGGTCACGATTCTCCAGTCTGAAAAGATTTGAGGTCACATCATAAATGGTTGTAAAATAAAGGGAAAAATAAAGATGGCTATTCAAACAAGTGACCTATACAAAAGCAAAGAGGTGGTAAACAGTACCCTCTGCTTAGGGAAGGGATGTGACAGTTTGCATGGTGAGATACATTTCTCATGTGGTTAAATATTGTGGAAAATATGTCAAAATAAAGTTAAATTGCACTTGTGACATCTGAACCTCCTGCTGTAAACCAGTCTAATGGTTATTGGAATTTCATAGGCCACACTTTTAAAAGGAAGGCCAGAAGTCTGTGCAAAATTGCACTCTTATACTTGTGTGCCCAGTTGCCACGACTACACACAAACTGGGTGATTGCATATGTACATAGATATTTACTCATGCAATCATCCCTTGTGTGCAGTGATGTCTGGATGTTCAAATATAGGTGAGTAGTTACACAGGCATTTTTGCTCGCCTGCTGGACCTTTCTTTTTAATAGGATCTAATATTGAAACAAAAAGCTTAAATTTCTGATTTGCTCTGACAATTTTAAATGTATTTAAAACACCTCTCATTGGGTAACAACTTTGCTGAGATCACAAGTATTTTTTCTGCAAGTAGGTTGCCACTAGCAGTAAGGCTCTCTCATGGCAATTATAATTAAGAACTTTATTGTCAAATACAATTCCGGATTTAGACCAGAGCAAGAATGTTCTCTCAGACTCCTGTTCTAAGCGCAATAACATAGCGAGTGCACAATGGTAATTTGGGCATCATTACTTTACACAGTGGTAGCTACCAGATGCAGTACTAGGAACAACCAAGAGAAGTAGTTAAAAAGATGGATTGCAGTTACTAACCTGGGAGTGAGAATGTTCACATTATAGATGGGTTTGCAGCACTCCTCCTTGTCCAGTAAATACATTAAACAAACATCATGTTTCCCTATGTCCCTTGAGGCAAATAAAACCTTTAGGTAAGGTTTACTACTTACGGAATTAAACTGTTTTCCTAAATATGTTGAGTTTTCAGTGTCAACTGATAAACTACTTACTCTAAGCACATAAGTTTACATTGGTGCCTCAGTTTTAACACCAGTTAATTTTTTTATCTCTAGCCTTGCAAGTTGAAATGATTTTTCCTTGCACACACATACTGCACAATAAATTCAAAAGAAAATTACTCTGATACTTTGCTTAATTGCAGGCTTTCCCCCCCCAGTCTTATAAATTCCTGGATGAAACAGTGGACACAGTCCTGGAATCTGAACTTAAGTAAAATTTTCATAGTGAAAACTCCCACTGAACCCAAAGTGAGATCTGCAGGACTGATCGCCATATTTGGGGTCGGGAAGGAATTTTCCTCTGGGGTAGATTGGCAGAGGCCCTGGAGGTTTTTCGCCTTCCTCCGCAGCATGGGGCAGGGGTCGCTTGCTGGAGGATTCTGAGTGACTAGAAGTCTTTAAATAATGATTTGGGAGTTCTACAGCTAAGTCAAGGGAGAGAATTCTTCCAGGAGTGGGTGGGTCAGGTTTTGTGGCCCGCATCAAGCGGGAGGTCAGACTAGATGATCATAATGGTCCCTTCTGACCTTAGAGTCTATGAGACTGAGTCCAGTATCAGAGACGGTGGTAGAATTGCCTATCTCCTGAATCTATATGACAGTATTAGAAAATGTACTCAGTTCTTGTACAACAGAGGTGTCCTAGAATTTTGAAAAAGACCTGTTTTAGTGTGCTATGTAAGAGGTAGGTGGTATTATTACTATTACTACTATTTTGATGATGACGGCAACACAGATTTTAAAAGCATGTTATAGTACTTGTCACAGTTTCTGGATAACTGCACCTGTATTCTTCCTCCATGGTCCTTCAAGGGCACCCACTTAATGTTTCCGGCTCCTAGCTGTCACCTCTCCTGGGCAAATCCCCCCCCCCTCCCCTAACCAAGCATTTTTAGGTTACCCAGCTCTCTGCCTTACACTGTGGTATCCCCAGCAAACCAGTCTGCCTAAAGACCAGTGCCTGTGCTTTGATTTTTCTCCAAGGGTTGTGAACAGTATATTGCCAGCAGAAACAACTTACCACACAGCTCTTTCTAAGCAAGCACATTTATTCTTAAGGTAAAAGGATTTCAGAGAAAACATATAAAACAATAAACAGATGTAAACACATACTAAACATACCAGGAATCGTGTATGGGGCCTCATAGGCAAAAATCTTTTCAACCCTTCTACAAGGTTTGGGGCCCCCGTTGAACAGAAAATCATATCCATTTGCTGGGTCACAAAGAAGGCCCTGTGTCAGTTCAATCTCATCCTTTTATACCAACAGCCCTTTCTTTGTCTCTTATTCTCTGGAAAACCCATCTTGAACAAGTATATGCAATCCACTCCATGGAGTGGTACCTCTGTAGAGTTATTTAGTTTCATTGACTTGCCGTAATTACCACACACTGTTTTTAGTTCCTGAAGGAGATGCAGTAACCCTTCCCATGGAGTAGAACTCAATCAGACATAAATCATTCATAGATTTAATAAATATGCTCCTCTAATATATTACATCAGTCACAGTACTTTATAATGGAAACACATGTTTAACAGTATATAGTGAAGCGTATAGCTAGTATATTGATTCTTATCAATGTGAATAAAATTTATAGTCTACTGTCATTTCTGAGAACTGAGCATGTTAGGACTGATCCTGAAGTCCTTACATGCCTGTAATTCTCGCATAGGTCATCATAAAAATGATCATGCCAGTAAGCTGTTAACAGAAAAAAATAGTTTTAAGTGGATTTGATCAGCTAGGTACTATGTAGCATATACTGGGTGTTTGTGCCTGTATATAATAATAAAGGAATTCTATTGACTGTATTCACAATAGTTAATATAGGACCTTTTTTTAAGTGTTCTGGCATCTGAATATTTAAGTTAGCTGTGTAATTTTATTGACCATATCCTGGCTCATTGATTTTACAATTTCAGAGCTTAATTCAGCTCTTCTCTGTATTCAGAATGAATAGCTAGTATCCATTTAGAATGTCGTGTTGCACATTTTGCTCCAAAACAAAGAGATTGAATTATATTTGTTATTGCATACATTTTGAAGGTGGGTTAGATCTGCTTTGGATGTGTCCCCCACCTCATGCTTTGATAGTTTTTTTTTTTTAATAAAGCAATATTTGTACATGGATATTAAAGAAATAAAACCCACCAAAAAACAAGCAGTTATTCTTGGGAATATTGTTGGTGCTTCTCTACTTCATTCATGGCAGGACAAGTAAACCCACCAGATATTTTTGAATAAAGATTGTCATATAGTGGCAAGTTCTCCTATGTCCTGATCCAAACCCCATTGAAATCATGAAATCATTGAAATCAATCTTTCTATTAACTTCAATGGACATTGGATCAGGCCTTTAGGAACTCATCCAATTCATACATAGCAGTGGAAAGATTCTGTTGATTTCAGTGATAAGACTCTTCCACTGATGCAGTATTAGTAGAGTGACTGAGCAGAATTTACCTCATACATTTAACAGGTGGTTTTCATAAATTATATTTAAGAAACTCAATGGATAAAATCCTGGCCTCACTGAAATCAATGGCAAAACTCCCATTGACCTCCATGGAGTTGGGATATGTATATGAAAGTACAGCAAAATCACTATATCTTGTTTCCCTGGAGGAAATACTCTTTGTAAGACTTTTTTTTTTTTAAAAAATGATACACGTCTATTTAATTTCCTTAATTTTCCAAGGCAATTTCCTTGCCTGGTATCAAAAGGTTAGTTTGTACTTTTCAGTAATTATCACCTGGGGTGACACCTTCAAACACTGAAGGAAATAAACAGGTGGAGTTAATTAGCTTCAAATAATTTACATGTTCATTATATTTCCTGCAATGGGTTTGAATTTTTTTCAGGAGTTGAAGAGGGAACAGTTCAGTGCCATCTGTAATCTTGAAATGGTTTTATAGTCCCTGGATATTTGTCAGCGTTTTCAATGGATAGTATTCTATAAAGTGCTTGATAACTATATTGTAAGCAGTGGTGTCCTTCATAAATGATCAATGTTCATACAGTGGTAGGGATTTTAAATGTAGAAATGTCATAGGACTGAATCCTACACATGGTATAAGGTCCTAGGAAAGGTGGAGAGACAAAGGCAACCTTAAACCATTTTTGGGGCTTCCTAATTCTGGGACTGGAACAATTAAGAGCAGCTCTGGGACGTGCTTTTTCTTACACCCTACTCTTGTTTGCTTTTTCCTGCTTACATCACCCTTCCCTTCTCAGCATATAACTTACACTCATTTGACACACCCAGTGTAAATGCCAAATGAGTACACTTTTCCACATACACCTGTTTTTCTGAACAACCTTATGGCCAGCATTTTTTGTCACTGTGGAATTTGCACTGTATTGAAAAAAAAAAAAAGTAAACTTTGACACAGACAAAAATTCAAAATATATATTAGCCTTATAAAGGGAAAGACATAAAACGGTGGTTCACATACCAATTGTAAGAATTTTGGGCATGCTAGCAAGTTAACTGTGTTAGCAATAGATGGTAGCATTCTAATTGGCAACTTGTCAGCATTCCAAATTTCCACCCACTAAGCAATTAAACCACAGTAATCTTTACCGGACTCTGCTTGCAAATGTACTCTCTTGAATATTAGTTTTTAATAAGTTTTTAAAATAGTAACTAAAATGTATTTTGATGATAGAAATAAATTTGTGACACCATCTTTTCTGTTTAACTCCCAACTCCAATTTTAATTTCACTTCCATGTACAGCTGGCTGAAAATGTCATCAGCATTACTAACAATATTAACAAGGACTTTTTATTTTTTGGAATTTGAGGCACATCAGCTCATTTCTCCGAGTTGTTCCTGCCTTCAAAGCCATATGTAATAGAAAAGAAGTTCACCTCTTTTATGTTTATCACCTTCCCAAAAACATGTAATAATCTAATAAGCAATAAAGAAATTTTTACTTGATGAAACTGATCTATCCAAGGAACCCTCGGTGTCTGATCTGTTATTCCTAAGTGAGGTGACTGAAAAAATGGCAAAAGGCCAACTCCAACAAAAGTTGACCTCTGTCAATATCTCGGTCTCCTCCCAATTAAATTTGAAAGCAGGATACAGCACAGATATTACTTTAGTGATGATGATGTAGTATCATTAAGTCATAACCTATGGAAAGTTTTCTCTACTTATTTCTAGTCGTCTAAAGTATTTTACATTGTGAATGACGTGTTATGGCCAATCTGGCCTGAAGATCTTGCAAGGATATATGCAAATATATTGACAGGGATCAATCCTCTCACACTGAACTCAGAACAGTGTACTAGGTATCTGCACATCTGCCGTCTGTGCTCTCCCTTGTGGAGACCTGTAAGGCTCCTTCCTCTCCTCCATTTTTGTAAAATGTTTGGTGTAGATTTTAACGATACCAGGGACACACAAGTGTGCCTCTCCTTCCCATCAAATGCAAAAAATGTCAACTATTCCCATGCTTAATTGAAATAATTCATGGATAAAGAGTAGCTGGCTGAAACAGAACCTTAGCAAGACAAAGGTGTTGCTGGTGGGAAGAGGCAAATGCTTTGAAGACTAGATAGCACTATATCACCACCTATCATGGAGGGAAGCAGCCCAAGTGTTATCAAAGTGAGCAGCCTCAGGATTCTCTTGGATTCCTGACTGATAACGGATAAGCAATTAGTGATGACAATCAGAATCCTTTCTTCCCACTCCATGGCTGTCTAGGAAGCTGTCCTTTTTTGAACAGATAGTTTGCCACAAAATGATCCACAACATCATGGCCTCCAGGTTGGATTATGCCTTGGATTGAATATGCAAACCCTGAAAAAACTCCATCTGGTTCAAAACAGCGCAATCTGCCTGTTTAAGAAACGTAGACGCGTACACATCATCTTTATGCTCTGGTGACTGCATTGACTCCACATTGGAAACCTGATAAAGTTCTATACCGTGCTCCTACTCTCCAAAGTTTCCCAAGAGCTAGTATCAAGGGGCAGTCTCTCCTTTTGTCAGCAATATCTACCATAACAACATTGCTTCATCCATAGCAAGAGATTAGTCATTTGAAAGCTGAAGTCAGTACTTTTTCAGTGTCCTTTTGGAGGTAAGAATGACCTTAAATCATCGTTCAGGTCCAAAGGCAAACCCCATTTCTATGCCTTACCTTTCCCTTAACAATTATAATAATAATTTAAAAAATATCCCAAACTGGTAATAGACCCAAACCCCAAAGAACAATGGAAAAGGAAGGGAGGAAAGAGAACCACGTGGCTTCAGGCCATTTATTTACTTGTAAGGTTCTCAGATATCAAATGACAAGCTAAGCATAATACCTACAAAGATCTTATGCAGATTGGCTGAATCTGAGCTGTGATGCTTTATTGTTATGGGAGGGCTATAACTTTTGTTTTTATTGTATCCATCTTAGTTCATATTTTAAAACTCTCCCCATCAGTGTGTACATCTAATAATTTAAAAAAATGGTTCTCAAAGGTATATATAAGCATCTGAATAACTTATCTGGGTGACATCCTGGCCCTATTAAAATCAGTGGCAAAACTCACATTGACTGTACATGTTACTTTGAGATACTGTTATGGCTGGTGCCACCACAGTGTAACAGATTTATGTGCCCAGAGATATGTTTAAAATACATGTTCTGGTCCTCTTAAACGCAAATTGTAGGAATAGAGTTTGAACCTCTATATTTCCTAACCCAGGTCAGTTGCATTCAGATTTCTAGCCTTATTTTTTTTTAACTCCCTCTCCCCCGCAGTATGGCTGGCATTGGCCACTGTCAGAAGACAGGATACTGGGCTAGATAGCCTACTGGGTCTGATTCAGGGTAGCCATTATGTTCTTATCTATCATGGTATCTGTCTGCCATACAAAATTGATTGGCAAAAATCAAGCTCTTTGTGGACTCTCTGACTCTCCTCCCCTTTGGAGTTATAGAAAGCTCTGCAGGGGGTAGGTCTTTGTTAGGTCTAGGAGAAGCAGGGAATGGAGGATGCTGTGAATATCTTTCTGGTTATGGTGGGAAAAAATGTATCAAATAGAAAGTCTTTGCAGCATTTTCTACAGGTTGTCTGTCTCTGGGTTTTCTAATCTCCTCTGGAAGTTTGTTCCACAGTTGGATTTCCTCAGCTGAGTATGTTTTGTTCCTGGCTCTCATGTCATTCTGAGCTTTGTGACCTGCATTGTCCCGGAGGAGTGCAGCTGTCTTGGCAGTTTGTATATGGAAATACAGTCTCTAATGTAGCTTGATCCATTAATTGCTTTGAAGATTTGGACCAAAGTCTTAAACAGGCTATGGAAGTAGACTGTGAAGGTCTGGAGCACAGGCTTTCAGGCTCAGGGTTCTTTATCATCTTTATTCATTTTGGTGATTTTAGGCCTGTGGTGTAAATAATCTTAATTTGTAAACAATGTATAACCCCCTTTTCTCTCTGCTTGGTGCCCTTCCTCTGCAGCATGGGGCCTGGGTCACTTGCTGGTTTAAACTAGAGTACATGGTGGATTCTCTGCAACTTGAAGTCTGTAAATAATGGTTTGAGGACTTGAATAACTCAGCCAGAGGTTATGGGGGAAAAGGGAGTGATGTTCTGTGGCCTGTGATGTACAGGAGGTCAGAATAAATGATCACAATGGTCCCTTAAAGTGTCTGAGTGATCTATATTTGTACATTGGAGCCTGATATAGAAAGACAAACAACAAAGAGTATGAGCAAAACAATAATACTGATTATGTTAATTTCATGTTATAATGGAACTAAAGCATACAAACGATCATTCAAAAGTCTGTGTTAATTGTGTGAACAAGCTTAATTGGAATGTGGTTCATTTTTTCCCCTTTGGCATGAGCCTCACTGTAAACACACACAGGAATTACTAGGTGACTAATGAGACATCCCTGCTAAGAGTTGTGCAGCATTAATGTTTCCTTTTACTCTCTTAAGATCTACACAGTACAGTGTTTCTTTTACTGCAAAATGTTTTTCAGAAACAGTATGTGACGCCTTCCTCATCTCAGAAAAATTAAATTAGACCATATTTCAGTTGACTTAAATTATTAAGCCCAGCTATTTTAAGACATATCTTAGCGGTATGTAAACTATTTCTGTTTACACAAATGCTCCCTTCAGAGGAAAGCTATTATAGAATATTCTTTAAATGACTAGGGTGAGATTTTCAAAGGCCCAAAGAAAAAGGCCTGTTAAGTGTTCAGTTCCCCTGTGTGTCTTTGAAGGGAATTGGACACCTAACACTCACTTTGTGCCTTTGAACCTCTCCTGGTATGTGCCTAAAACCATATGTGATAGTGTGTGCCTAGTTTGTGAGCACCCTTAGGCCTTGTTTAACTGGCAACAGTTTGTACGGTATATGTAGCTACACCCCACAGTGAAAAGCAGGCTGCCTCCACATTGCAGTATGTAGTTATGCATCAGTGAAAGGCTCTGGCAAGAGGAGGCAGCCTGCTTTGCACTGTGGTATTTAGCTACATATCAAGCCACTAACTTACTGCAGAATTTAAGCTTTGATTCATAGGAGTCAGTCACAAACCAATTACCTATCTGTAGTGAGGCTTGAGCTGGGTCCTGCTTAGTTTAAAAAAGAGGGAGAGACACTCCTGTCAGGCTTTTCTCTCTGAGGGCCCTTCATGTATCAGATTTTCACCTCTTTGTCCAGGAGTACTGGAACAATTTGGGGGGGGGGGGGAGGTTGTGCTGAGAGCCATTGAACCAAACTGTAAACCCTGTATCTGATGGAAACCACTTCATGCCAGGCAGCACCCCCAGCACCCCTAGTTCCAGCACGTATGCCTTTGTTTTCTCACCACAGCCACCCAGGCCTAAATGGCTTGGGCTTTTTGGTAACACCAGATATATAACATCTACTGCTTCCTCCACTACATCCACTAGGCCAGTAATCCTGTCAAAGTAGGCAATTAGGTTGGTTTGGCATGATTTGCTTTTGACAAATCCATGCAGGCTATTCCTTATAATCCTATTTACAAATTGATTTAATAATTCGTTCCAGTATTTTTTCAGGTATTGAAGTTAGGCTGACTGGTCTATAATTCCACGGGTCCTTTTTGTTCCATCTTTTAAAGACAAATATCATAAGACTCACCATAAAATCACAAGAGTGGGCAATCTAGTGTTTAGTCCTTGCTTTATGTAGAAGCTTTATGTAAATTAATGCCAAATGTGTTCAGTTATCCTGCTGCTGGAAAAGATAGTAGCCGTTGTTTATTGCAGGGAGGACACCCTGGATGCTGGACTAAAGCTGAAATCTAATTCTTAAATTAGTGCGTTGGACCAAAAAAAAAAAAAAAAAGGGTCCCTGCAGACCATCCTTGAAGAACTCTTATTACAGAGTGAAGGACCAAAAGTGTAAATGCAGGAATACTGTTTTAGTGGTTCACAGCTTAGATTGTCTGTTTAACTGTGGGGGGGGCTTTGGTTTAAGACATTTTAGTTCCAGGGCTCTCTCAGTTATTGGCCCTATCCTGATGTCCTTAATTCAAAATGTCAAATTGGTATAAGTTTTGCTTGAATAAGGCCTGGAGGACTGGGCCAGTTATGGTACTAAGGGAATATGCGTGAATATGTGAGGACTGGTTGTATACATATCCCTCCATAGCCATAGATGCTGTTTTTACAAGTTTTTGTTTGACTCAACATTGTTCTTTTTAATTCAAGCTTTTCCTCTTGCAACAGTGAGAGCTGTTTGCAATATTGGCTGCAGCTGCCCCACTTTTGTATGAATCATCCTTTGCTGTGTTTACCTTTCCTCATCGTAGCATACACGTGAACTACAAGGAAAATAGAAATTTTGTCTGTATAATCTATGCAAATCATAAGTTATTTTTAGAATTTTTGTTAAATCCGAAACTTTCATCAGCCATCAGGAATTATGCAAATTCCAGCATATGCAGTACTCATTAGTCTGTACTCTTGGATGTACTCCTTACATTCATTTCATTTTATGACTGTCTTCCCAGCAACCCTCCCTACAATGGGAGACTGAAATGCATGCAATTTTCCTCTCAACAGATCCCTCATCAGGATTTATCTACCATTTGAAAAACTGACATTTTTTTTTTCATATTGGAGAAATAACCTACCCGCTTGCTGAGGTGAATATGGAGAACGAAGAGGACTCACCAACTGCCAGGACTTAATTATGTTCAATGTCGCTTTGAAGGTGCAGTTGCTGGGGCGCTGCTATAGGTAATTACTGAGATCATGGAAGCAGTTCTGAGGGCTTAAGAAGTTCCTCAATGGCCTGCGTGCCAAGCCAAGAGCTTGAGAGCTCAGTCATCCCCTTTATTTTCACAAGAAAATAAGACCTGTAGCAGGGCACTATACGGTTAGGAGAAAAAGGAGGAAGTGTTGGTTTCATGGCATTGTCTATTTCCTTTGAGTTCCTTAGTTGGAACCAGTGACCTTAGCTCTGGTGATTGAGAGGGTACAGTCATTATCTTTGGCATTGTGCTCCTCAACCCGATAGAGATTACCCACCTGAAATAAAGGTGATCTAGTTTTATGCACGTTTCCTTTCTACTAAGAGTCCAAGTTGCCACAGGGGCTGGGAAGCAATGTGGAAGCTTTGCCTTCCATGGTTGTCCTGATCTTCATGTGGATCTCAGAGCATATGTGGATTTATGGGGCCAAATTTTCTGCTGATTCTTTTATGTTTGTATGAATAGGTGTGTGGAGAGAGTGTATGCGTGTGCATTTCCCATTCCAGGATAATGATTATGAGGAAACTCCATGAGTCAAATCCTATCGACTTCCTTGCTCTTTCTGCTGTTTTTACCCATATGTGGAAAGATTCGTCCCAGGTATGGGAGGTGTGCAGCATGGTTCCCACTGAGAACTGATTGAATACCTTTTTGAATCTTCATTATAATCTCCTGAAGTTTCTTTTTAAACCTCCCAGGGAAAACTAATTCTATTTTCTAGACCCATTTATACTTCCAGTATAGACTTTTCTTCTGCTATGAAGGTCATTTCAGAACTGGTGATTTCAATGAATTGTTTTGTCTCTCTTCATTGTTGTTGAATATGTGATTTTCAAATTGAATTGGTATAAATTTGTGAGTGTGTGTGTATTTAACACCACATTGGAAAACACTGTCTAAAACAATAAAACATCCTGCCATGCTGCCAGTCAAAAGAAATAGAATTTAACATAATAACCCCCTGGGTATGTCTACACTCCAAACTCGGGGTATAATTTCCAGCTCAAGGAGACATACCTGTTCTAGAGTACAGCTGCGACAGTGTGAGCAGATGGGGGGCTAGTTACTCCGAGTATGCGCCTCGCATTTTAGATGGGTAGGTACTCGGGGCAGCTAGCCCTACTGTAGTTGGCGCTGCTGCAGCTACACTCTATTTTTATAATACTAGCTCAATGAAAATGTATGTGTGTGTGTCTCCTCGAGCTCCAATTTACACCTCCATCTCAAAGTCTATGCTAAGTACCTCACCCTTCTTTTGTGTTCTCGTAGGGTATGTCTACACTGCAATAGAGAACTCTCAACACTCAGGGCAGATCTTCGCTACTGGTGCTGGTGTTTTTTTATTGCAGTGTAGCTATACCCATAGAATGCCAAGCACCCAGGTCTGGCTCTGGCTTGTTTGCCGCCCCAAGCAAAAAAATAAAAAAAATCGGGGCGGCCAGAGCGGCAAAGCAAAAAAAAAAAAAAAAAACAACCTGTGGGGCAGCCGGAGCCAGGGTGCAGGGGGACTCCCCGCGCTGCAGACGTGACCCGGCAAGCGGGGGGGAGGGAGCGGGGGGGAGAGAAGGAGGGTGGCCAGGGCTTTGCGGCCCTGACCGCTGCACCACTTGCTGGGAGGGCTCCGCGCCACTCTGGTCGATGGGGAGGGAAGGACGCAGGCTGCCCTGCCGGGCTTGCTACAGACCTGGCACCGGCTGGGGCAGACAGAGCACGCAGCCCGCTCCCAGCAGTGCGCTACCCTCCTCCGTGCCGCCACCGCCTCCTACAGGGCGGCCGGATTGGCGAACAAAAAAAACCAAACCAAACCAAACAAACAAAAAAGCGGCCGTGCCACCCTAGGATTGGGCAGAATGCCACCCCGTAGAATCTGCCGCCCCAAGCACGAGCTTGCTTGGCTGGTGCCTGGAGCCGTCCCTGCAAGCACCAGAAGATTTTAACCACAAAACTTGATGATCAGACCTTCCCTGTAGGACTCTTTGTCTTACATCAGTCCATGTCTTCCCTTATACAAGAAGGAGGTTTCTGAAGCGTTATCACAATGCACAAGATATTATCTAAAAAAACAATGAGGAGTCCAGTGGTACCTTAAAGACTAACAGATTTATTTGGGTATAAGCTTCGTGGGTAAAAAACCCCACTTCTTAAGTTGCATCTGAAGAAGTGGGTTTTTTTACCCACGAAATCTGTTAGTCTTTAAGGTGCCACCAGACTCCTTGCTGTTTTTGTGGAAACAGACTAACACGGCTACCCCCTGATACTTGGCAAGATGTTATCTACTGTTCTAACAAACATACATTTACAGCTAATATGGCTTTGGATCTGCAATTGTCCATCTAGATCAATGTGTTGAAAGAATGACAAGAATGGAAATCTCATAATATCTGAAGGCCTCGTCTTCTGAAGAATCTTGCTTTTTGCCCTCCTTTTGACAGATCTCATGCCCATCTTCATTAGTTGTATTTTGCTGAGCAAATGGATCTTTCATTGTATTATGAAGTCAGTGGAGGATGGAGTGGGGGAAAAGGGTAATAGCCCTTTCCCCAACCCAAACCCTTGGAGGAGGGGGGGAATTCTTTTAAGACTGTCCTCCATTGAGCCTTTCTGGAAGGGATTGTGGTATGTTTCTGACAGCATAATTAATTACAGGTTTATTGTTAATCCTCCTTTTGGTTAAAGATTCAGTGCCAGTATTTCAGTCTTGGTGTTAAGCAGCTCATTCAGCTCGGATTAGTCTACTGAGATTTACTAATAATTTATAAAGCCCTGTTGACCAGAGCACATTTGACTCCTGGTTTTAAATATGTTGGCACTGCAAATGTTTGCTGTGGTTATTCATAACCGTGAACCCATAAGCGTACTATATAACTGTATGGCTTGCTTTATAACCATAACTGCTTAGTGCTGTTCATTTCTTTTACAATTGAAACTTGTACTATCCAACAGTCTAGTGTGATCCACTTGGTGTGTTTTCCAGCTTGTTAAGGTTTTGATGGAGTTCCAACATGTTCCTGCGTAGAACTGTTACTCTTCACAAGACCTCCATTTAACAGATCAATGCTGTAGTTCTGAACGACATTATGACTTGCATAAACCAAGAGTTTAACTACTTATACTATACATTTAGGAACAAAATTCTCATGATTATTCCTTTCAAGCCACTTATTGTCAGGCTATACCGAAAGGAGAGGAGACATTTGATATGGGTTTAATCAGGCCGCAACTTTCTTATTAGATGTCTGGGACTACCCAGCAGATAAAAGTGTACAGTGCAGGTAACCCCACAGCCTGCTCTGTGTAAAAGGGGGCTTCAGGCACACTTTTCAACCCTTCATTCCCCGGGGATGAGCCAGCGACCATGCTGACCTCGCCTCCCCTTTTGCAGCAGTTTTTCTTCTTTCTCCCCCTACGACCATCCGTAAAGCACTGTTTCCTTCATTCTGCCAGCCAGACAAATCCCCCCTTAAAGGTGTGGTGCGGTCACTCATTTAGTAAAACAAAAACCCATGAATTAGATTGTTGACACTCAGAAACCTAATTCAGAACACAGAAATCTGGCTAGAAGAAATGCAATTTACATTTTCAAATATATACATTCAGAATTAGATGGGGTTTTGTCCTATATCTCAATTCGTCCTCCCTGCTGGCCAGCAGCAAGCTTCTGCTACTACTTTGCTGTTCATAGAGTTGTGACGGGCTGCACTTGCTGGTGGTACTGCACAATAGTTAGCTACCTGGGTCACGACTCTCTCCCATCTCTAGTGTCCCCTGCCAGTGGTTGCTCTGGAGCAGTGGTGGTCTCCTTTCTAGTACATAGTGTCTCAGCCCTATGTCCAGGTCACCAGTTCAATCTGCCCCTTTCTGGGGGAGTAACACAGTCCAACACAATATATGTAAATCCACATCCCTCACAACAAAGTCTTCAGCCCATGTCAATCCTCTGTAGGTTGCATGCCCTTGCCACAGGGTTTACAATGTTTCTGTCCCCCTTTTCTGCAGTGATGGAAGGGGTTTGTGCCCCCTTCACGGGATGGGGTTGGTAGGGGATGCTGGGCCCTCCCTCTCTGCCGGGCTCTGATCAAGGGCCCTACAAAAAGCAGTGATATCAAACCCTTAGGAGTGCTGTGGGTTTGCCTCCCTCGGACACTTCTTATCACTTACCCTCCCAGTCCAGGGTGTGGTCAAAAGCCTCACAAATGGCCCACCAGAAGACCGAGTTCTCTAGTCCTAGGGGAAGCTAGTCCCTCCTCTAGGACCTGTAGTAGCTGTTGCTTGCAGCCCTCCTTGCTGCAGCCAGAACTCCAGCTGTCCCCTTACTCAGGTCCTCCCAAGGTAGGTCTCTCCTCCTGTCTGCCCACTTTCTTTTTCTTTTTTAACTTGTGGTTTCATTGTGCAGCAGTCTCAGCATACAAGGCTACGACCACCTCCTACTGCAGTTTTCTCATAAGCAGCAATCCATACCCTCTCACCCAGTCCTGTATCCCCCCCCCCAAAATGCAAAGTAATGCTACCCCACTTTCCCGGTACTCTCACCCATCCTCAGACTATATTTTTCCACCTTGAGGTGTCTCAGTTCTTCGGAAAGGATCTTTCTTCTGTGTAATTCTCCCTGCATTGCCACAGCAGATGCTCAACTGTTTTTTCGACTTTGCATGTGTCTGACAACCCATCTTTGTGCTTAGTAAATATAAATTACCATTCAGGTCACAGTGATCTGTTAGGATGCTAAATATAGTTATTTTGCTGCTTCTATCATAGCTATTAAGTATACCATTGTCCTCAGTTCTTAGACTTATTTCATAGAACCTTCATCCTTTTTTCTCTTTGGTCCATAGTTTTTGCCGTTCCTTCTTAAGTTCTCTCTTAACCAAACTTTTGAAGTCCTGTTTATTTAGAGGGATCTTTATATCAACCTCCTAATTTTTTAAGGCATTTTTCACTGCTTAATATGCCATTTCATTGCCTGGTGTCCCGACGTGTCCCAGAATCCACACTATTACCATATGTACACTTAATTGTACTATCTGCATAGTTAAGAACAATATTTTCATTGATTAAATCATTCCTGCTTTCCAAGGATCCCTTTCTAATCACCATTATACCTGATAAAGAGTCAGATAAGATAGCAGTCATAGTTGGGCTTACATCACTTATCCAGGGCAGTGCCAACAGTGTGCCCATCAATTTGGCTGTTATAATGGCCACAGTATTGGATAGTCTGATCAATCTCCTAATTCCAAATTCAGGGATACAAAAGGCTGTTCCCACTCTTACCTGTGTTGTCATCTCTTGAGCTGTCAGTATAGATTTGGCAATGCTGACCCAATTTGCCATGTATAAACTCATAAATCTTAGTTGTCATATTTGATGCACCTGTTCTTCCCTTTGTTTTATCATATAATTCCAAATCCACAACTGGAGAGAGAACGTCCAGCTGTAGTTTCATTTCCCATGACTAAAGATTTTAATTTCTTCCAGTGCTTCCTTTTCACCCATCTTTTGAGCCTGTTAGCATGTGGGAGTTTGTAGTGTCGAGGTTCTTCTTGTCTGCTTAATTCCCAGCAGACTTCATATATTTGTTTAGTACTCTTATCTTCACTATTTCCATTAACCTTAACCCAAAAGGTTAAATCTAACAATTTCATCATTAAATGTATAGGTATTTCTCTGGTTGCTAGCACAGCACACACAACAGAGTTGTAATACTCACCCACATGTGATTCGCGGAACTTGGGCTTGGATCAGCTCTAATTTTTTAAGTGCTGATGTAGAAGCTGAATTAAAAGCTTGGCATCCATAATCTATAGCTGGTCTTATTAGTGCCCTATAGATAAGCCCCTTCATTTTTGGTTTAAACATATTTTTACCAAAAAATCCCAGGCTTAACAAAAAGTATTATTAGGTTTTTTTTCCGATTTTCACCCTACTTTTTTATCATTCATATATATATATATAATAACTTGTTTTATTACAAAAATACAATACATTGCATGAGATATATGTATTATGATCATACATTAGTCTGTGTATATATGCAAAGCTGCCTGTTGAAGTAAGGCTATGTATTACTCTAGAAGATACACACAATAAACAAACAGGCACGCACGCTCTGAAGTGCATGTGCATCTGAACGTATTGATGAATCTCATGCCTATCTGTGATAGGGTGTCTGCCCCAAACTGGCAGAAAAGGGATTAAAAGCAGCCTTAGGGAGGCTGCAGTGGAGGCAGCCAATTAGAAAGCGGCTGAGAGGAGTAGCCAATCATGGCCCGGCGGGCTCATATAAGAAGGGCTGCAGGGCAGAACAGAGTTCAGTAGTTGACTGGAGCTTGAGGAAAGAAGCCCCCAGCACCTGGCACAATTTAGTGCTGCAAGCAGGGACTGGCCAGGGGAGCTAGAGAGAGCTTCTGGCGGGCTGCTAGGGCCTGAGGTAAGGGCAGAAAAGGGTGCTGGAGCCAGATGGGAAGTGGCCCCAGAACAATGGATGGTAATTGCCACTGAGGGCGTGGCTGGACAGAGAGATTGCAGGTCCCCCAGAAGGGGAGAATACAGAGTGTGGCACAGCCGGAGGGCAGTGTCATGAAGAGGACGCCATGGTCCTGGGAGTGGTGCGGGTTCTGGAACGAAAGTAATGGTGGAGAGGCACCACCAGAGGAGGGTGCCCTGGCAAGCAGAGCTAATCCCCGGAACTGACAGCAGGAGGCACTGCAGTAGTGAGACGCGCATCGTCACACTAGCATATACCCATTTCAAGCTGTTAGCAGATAACAGTTTAAAGATCTGACACACTAAAATGGGAAGAAAATGAAAATCTGTATGAGACTATGTTTCAGAACACAAGGAAATATCTTAAAGTTAAAAAAAAACAGGCAAAAAGGATGAAGTTGAGTGTATGTGCTGCAAATGGTGTGGCCCAATTATTAAATGTAAATATTTATAGGCTAATAGTTCTAAGTCTACAACAGTAAACTGTTTATTCAAATGAAAAGTTGTATTTGGGGATTAGAAATATATTGTTTTCTTAAGCTCAGAGGTGGCATTGTGATTTGGGTTCTGTTGTAGTTCTGCAGCAAACCACATTGAATTCCATTCATCCATGCGTTAATCTACTGAATGCTTTTCCCCACTGTTCTTCCATCCACCAAAATAAAGCACAGTATTTACCTAGAAAAATTACTAATAGTTTTTTCCACCAATTTTTACTTGGTTTTGTTGTTGTTGTAATAAACATCGGTCAATCCCTGTGAAAAATTAAATAAAATAAAAACTGAAAACAAAGGGCCCTACCTATACAGCATCAGCAATGTGTTCTTATCTGCACCCCAATTGTTCTAGCAATACTTTTAAGCAGATTCATCCCATCTTTACATTTAGTCTTGATATTATCTATATGAACCATCCGAGTTAGTTATTGAACATAACTCCTAAAAATGTAGCATTTTGAACTACCTGTATTTTTTCTATATAGAGATATAGATTCCATATCCCCCCCAATCTTCCTTTTTGGGAAGATAATTTTCTTTGTTTTAACAAGTGAGAACTTAAATGTCCAAGTGTCTCCCCTTTCTGAAATCCCCCTGAGCACCTCATTTGTCCTGTTCACAGCTATCTTAAGTCTTCTATGTTTGGCCAAAGTCTTCTATGTTTGGCCCATGTAGCACAGTTGTCTATAAACAGGGCAATGGTTTTCAACCTGTGGTCCACGGACCCCTGAGGGTCCGCAGACTATGTCTAAGGGATCCACAAAAGGTTGCCGTTACCATAGAACAGTGGTTTTCAACCTGTGGTCCACGGATCCCTGGGGTCCACAGACTATGTCTAAGATGTCCATACCTCCATTCAAAATTTTTTAGGGGTCCGCAAATGAAAAAAGGTTGAAAATCATTGAAATAGGGTATTCTATTCTTGCTTGTATACTCTCTGGGAGATCATTAATCAAAATGTTAAACAGGGTTGGGCTGATAATGCTCCCCTGTGGAATGCTTTTAGTAAGTTTATAAGTATATGACAAAGCTGACTCCACTCTGACTTGTATGATTCTATCACTTAAGAAGTTTCTTATCCACCATAACATTCTTCCTCTTATTCCAATTGAAGCTAGTTTATACAGCAAGCTTCCCCTCCATAGCATGTTATATGCATTTTCAGTGTCCAAAAGGACAGCTATCATAAACTCTCTGGTCTTTATGTTTTTTTGTATTTATGCTTCTAATCTTACAATATGATCAGCTCTGTATCTTCCTTTCCTGAAACCACTTTGTACACAGTTTATAATTTCATTTTTTCCAAGTATGCTACTAAACTCTCATTTATCATTCTTTCCATAGTTTTGCCCACACAATGGGAGGGCAATAAGTCTAGATGCATCAGGTCTTGTGTGTAATTTGCCAGGTATGCCTATTGGTATAACCACCACTTGTTTCCATTCTGCTGGTAGTATTCCTTTCCCCCATATATTATTATATGATTTCAATAAAACTCTTAAACTCCTTTCCGGTAGGTGCTTAAACATTGCATTAAATATACTATCTTTACCTGGGGCTGTATTTTGCTTTTATCTATAGCTGTTTTGAGTTCCTGTATGCTGAAATTTTCATTCAGTATGTCATCTCAGTCTACTGAGCCGTGTAAGAGCTCACAATTTTCATCAACATTCTTTTTTTGTTCACAAAACTCTTTACTTTGATTTGCATCACTACTAACTTTTTGGAACTCTTTATTTAAAATGTCCACTTTTCCAAAGTTACAACTTTCAACTTTCTCATTTACGATAAGACCAGAAATACATTTATTATTACCCCTAGTCATTGTTTATATATCGCTGAAACCTTGGAACCTTTGTTCATTTTCCACTATTCTTTCTCCAACTCTCTTTGCACCACTGCCTTATATCTTTTATAGTTCATGAAGTCATTCCTATTTATTGTACTTTTTGCTTGTTTATATGCCATATTTCTTTAATTGCTACTTTGCAATCTTTATTCCATCAGGGAACTGGGTTTCTGAGTGTGTGGCAATTCAGTGTCTTATATATAGCTAGATTGGCTGCTGCTACAACTCCCTTTATTATATTATCATGAAATTTCTCTAGATTATCACTTATACAGTCGTGCTTAGCTACTCTACACACTTACTATTAAAGAGTCCCCAGTTTGCTTTTCTAAGGCTCCAGGTAGGAATTCTGTCAGTGTTTTCAACATTACCTGGATATATAATTAGCACAGGGATGTGATCACTTCCCATTCCATCTTCTTTATAGATTTCCCAGCTGCATTTACTTGCTATACTGTTTGTTGCAATTCCCAAATCTAAACATGAAAATGTTCCATCCACTGAATTAAACCTAATAGGTGCACCAGTATTGAGCAATATCAGGTTGTGCATGTCAATGAACTGTTCCAGGGATCTGCCGTTATAATCAGTTTTCCTGCTTCTTAATATTCATTATGTCTATTAAGGTCTCCACAAATATGATACGGGCCTTTGACACCCATAACTAATTCTTCCAGTTTTAGGTTGTCTAGTTTTTTACATGAGTTGTAAACATTATAGAGTCATATAAAGGTGCTATTATATTGCAGAGGAATCTCAACAGTGTTGTACTCAAAACTTAAGTTCTGTACATCTATTTCAATGTAACTAAGACCTTCCTTCATAAATATACAAACCCTTCCTCCTCTTGTTATTTCTCTGTCATATCTGATTACATCATATCCTGAAAGTCTAAATATAAGTTTTCTCACTGTTTCTTGTACAGGTTTGTTTTGCATTTCAAAACATTTCTTTTAATTCTTGACTATATGTTATTAAACTGTGTGTGTGTGTTCTAGCAAAAACCTGTTACAATCATGTTATTTAAACTACATTATTACCTTAATTTAAAATTGCATGAATGTGGTCTGTCAAGAGGTTGCCTAAATGCAAATACTTTTCTAACACTTTTGTTATTTTTATTCTTTCAGTCTTCTGTCCTGTCTGTAAAGCACAATTAGTCACTTCTACCATAACTGCTATCCATTTCTCTTTGCCTAAAAGCAGTATATCTTCATCTGTTCCCCTTATATTATCTTTCCTACTCTGAACTGTGTACTGTTGTACCAGTAGCTCTTTTCCCTCACTGCCATGTTTCTCCTCTACATTCTGCTGTGAATACCTTTTGGTAGTTCCTGCATAGGATATTTTATGGCTAGTTTTAATTTTCTATATCTCTTTAACTCATTTGACTGCCACACATCCTTTGTACGCTGCACTGTGCTTATTCGCACAATTGCTACATTTTAGTTCTGTTTCTTCCATACAGTTCTCATACGAGTGTTCTTCTCCACACATACCAAGACTTGTTTTCCCCTTAGGCAGCTGCCACATGCCCAAACATCTGACATTTATGACATTTCAAAGGAGCTAGGATATATGATTTAACCCAGAAGAGTTGATATCCTATATTAATCCTATTAGTAGCACTGTAGTTCTCAGTGTTACTTGGATGGCCATGGTTGGTTTGTGTTCTCACCCTCTCCTGCTAATCAGTTGATTAACAAACAGCACTTGGTTCTTGCCTATACCCCTTTTAATTTCATTATCAGACATACCTACTGGAACTCCATACATTACCCCTCTTGCTTCTCTCAGAAATGTAGGTAGCTGGCAAATTACTTTTTATTTTCCCTAAAATTGTAGTTTTAAGAAGTTTATCAACCTGTTCCTTATGCATACAGTCTACACCTAACAAATCTTAACTAGGGCTGTCAAGTGATTAAAAAAATTATTTGTGATTAATTGCACTGTTAAGCAACAATAGAATACCATTTATTTAAATATTTTTTATATTTTCTACATTTTCAAATATATTGATTTCAATTACAACACAGAATTCAAGTGTACAGTGCTCACTTTGGTTACAAGTATTTGCACTATAAAAAAAAGAAATCGTATTTTTCAATTCACCTAATACAAGTACTGTAGTGCAATCTCTTTATCATGAAAGTTTAACTTACATATGTAGAATTGTGTAAAAAAAACTACCCTCAAAAATAAAATGTAAAACTTTAGAGCTTACAAGTCTACTCAGTCCTACTTCTTGTTCAGCCAATTGGTAAGACAAACAAGTTTGTTTAAATTTGCAGGAGATAATGCTGCCCACTTCTTGTTTACAGTGTCAACTGAAAGTGAGAACAGACGTTTGCATGGCACTGTTGTAGCTGGTGTTGCAAGATATTTACGTGCCAGATGTAGCACAATGGGCTCCTGATCCTTAAATGAGGCCTCTAGGTGCTACTGTAATACAAATAATAAATAACTAGCACAACTATGTACAATGTTATTGGGAGAAGTATGAAACTACTAGCACTGGCTCATAGCTGATATGACTACAGTGTTTTGTATTACTGGGGGAATTCTCTTTTCACAAATGTACCTCAGATGAGTGCCCTGATAATTTTAGTAAGAACCTTGAGAGTAGGCAAGGAGAGGCCTAGGTATAGTCTTGGTATCTTAATCTTCCCCCTAACATGCAAGGCATTTCCAGTCATGAAGCATGAAATTTCAGAGAGTAACACTAGTTCCTGTAAAGAAGACCCTCCCCCTCCCCCTTTGTGTAGCAGGTGGATTTTTAAAGACTCCAAGAAAATATTCTTTTAAAAATGAAAAAATGTTTACCATTAAACCTGGGTGATTTTTTTTCTAAATAGTAAATTATCCAAAAAAATGCATTTTTGGGGTCCCCAAAAACATTTTTCCACAAATGTTTTTGCGGTTTAGAAATGATTCTTTTGAAATGATTTGTTTTGACCGTTTCAAACCATTTCATTTTGACCATTTTGAAATGAAGTGTTTTGACTTTTTGTTTCAGAACAGCATCTTGTTTCAAAATTTAGATACATGTTTTTAAAACAAACAAACAAACAAGAGTGAAAAATGCCCCAAAACGAAACAACAACGACAACAAAAAAGGGTTCAGGTCAAAAGGAAACACCGACTCTGAAAGGGTTAATGTCGGCCTGAGGCCAATTTACGTACCTAGTGGCCAGCCCCAATTACTGATGGATTCCAGCTGAGGGAGGAGCTGGTGCTTAGTATACAAGAGGAAGTTCAGAGTTGAAGGGGGCTGCAGAGAAATAGTCTGCAGACACTCTATGGGAATATAGAGGATGTGAGGAGGAAGTTTGGGATGAGAGCTGGCCCTGCGATCCTTGCTTGAGTAGAGAAGTCTTGCAGAAGGCCAGCAGAGAGATGAAGCAGCCACTGGGAGGAAGCAGGCTCTAGTGGTAAGCCCTGATACAATGGCATGATCTGGGCTTCCAGGGAGAGTGTCCTGGAGGTGTTAAGTGGAAGAACAGCTAGGGGAACTTAAGCAGTATGAAAGGCCACGTTCAAGGAGGACAGAAGTGGGTTTGAGTTTGTACTTTTAGTTTTGGATTTTGCTAGGGGATTCCAGGGCCCTGCAAGTCTCAGGCCTGAGAGAAGGGTGAACCTAGAGAACTCGCAGAGGAGAAGGTCTGAGAAATGTCAGGTAGGAAGAAGCCAAGAGAGGCAGCAGCAAGGAGTTGGATGGAGCAGTCCACAGCTGGTGGTTAGTTATCGGGACCCTGGGCTGGAATGCAAGGTAGTAGATAGTCTTGGGTTCACATACCAGCCACTGGTATGGTGGCATGAGGCTGGAGAAGGGGACAAGGATGACAGAGAGCCCTGCAAAAGGGTGAGCAAGGACCAGGAGCCACAGGGTTGGGCCAGAGACTTGATATGAGCATACTGGACTTTTATTTGTTGGACTCTGTTAGGAGTGGGCTTAAATCATGATCTGGCCAGATGACTGAGTCATGAAAAGAGGTGGACATCTGAAGGACCATGGTGGCTGTCAACAGGGGATGTTAGACAAGGAGAGAGCTACTATGCCATGCCCAGCCATGAGGAGATGCTCATGCAGTGAGTCCACCCTTTTGCATGACCACTGGGTGCTACTTCAGTACCAATGAGTAATAATAACTGATTATTACAGTCGTTATCATCTCTCCATTATTTTTGTTGCCCTTCTATTGCACCTTTTAATTTTGGTAAATGATCTATTATGACACCTAGCAGGCCCAGTCTTCCGCATCCTGTCTGCAGTGTGGAGATTGGGACTTCCCCTGTTCTATCTATGCAATATGATTGCAGCCCCAATTAGGCATAGCAGCCAATGGTGGTCTTTAGAAGCAGGATTGTACAGAGCCTCCAAATTCCACACTTTTGCTGCAGAGTTGCAAGATGCAAGAGCATCTTCGCCAGCAGGCTGGCTAACCTAGTGAGGAGGGCTTTAAACTAGGTTCACCGGGGGAAGGAGACCAAAGCCCTGAGGTAAGTGGGGAAATGGGATCCTGGGAGGAAGCACAAGCAGGAGAGCGCAAGAGGGGAGGACTCCTGTCTCATGCTGAGAAAGAGGGACGATCATTGAGTTATCTTAAGTGCCTATACACAAATGCAAGAAGCCTGGGAAACAAGCAGGGAGAACTGGAAGTCCTGGCACAGTCAGGGAACTATGATGTGATTGGAATAACAGAAACTTGGTGGGAGAACTCACATGACTGGAGTACTGTCATGGATGGATATAAACTGTTCAGGAAGGACAGGCAGGGCAGAAAAGGTGGGGGAGTTGCGTTGTATGTAAGAGAGGAGTATGACTGCTCAGAGCTCCGGTATGATACTGCAGAAAAACCTGAGAGTCTCTGGATAAAGTTGAGAAGTGTGAGCAACAAGGGTGATGTCGTGGTTGGAGTCTGCTATAGACCACCAGACCAGGGGGATGAGGTGGACGAGACTTTCTTCTGGCAACTAGCAGAAGTTGCTAGATCACAGGCCCTGGTTCTCATGGGAGACTTTAATCACCCTGATATCTGCTGGGAGAGCAATACAGCGGTGCACAGGCAATCCAGGAAATTTTTGGAAAGCGTAGGGGACAATTTCCTGGTGCAAGTGCTGGAGGAACCAACTAGGGGCAAAGCTTTTCTTGACCTGCTGCTCACAAACAGGGAAGAACTAGTAGGGGAAGCAAAAGTGGATGGGAACCTGGGAGGCAGTGACCATGAGATGGTCGAGTTCAGGATCCTGACACAAGGAAGAAAGGAGAGCAGCAGAATATGGACCCTGGACTTCAGAAAAGCAGACTTTGACTCCCTCAGGGAACAGATGGGCAGGATCCCCTGGGAGAATAACATGAAGGGCAAAGGGGTCCAGGAGAGCTGGCTGTATTTTAAAGAATCCTTATTGAGGTTGCAGGAACAAACCATCCCGATGTGTAGAAAGAATAGTAAATATGGCAGGCGACCAGCTTGGCTAAACAGTGAAATCCTTGCTGATCTTAAATGCAAAAAAGAGGCTTATAAGAAGTGGAAGATTGGACAAATGACCAGGGAGGAGTATAAAAATATTGCTCAGGCGTGCAGGAGTGAAATCAGGAAGGCCAAATCACACTTGGAGTTGCAGTTAGCAAGAGATGTTAAGAGTAACAAGAAAGGTTTCTTCAGGTATGTTAGCAACAAGAAGAAAATCAAGGAAAGTGTGGGCCCCTTACTGAATGAGGGAGGCAACCTAGTGACCGACGATGTGGAAAAAGCTAATGTACTCAATGATTTTTTTGCCTCTGTCTTCACGCACAAGGTCAGCTCCCAGATTGCTGCACTGGGCAGTACAGCATGGGGAGAAGGTGACCAGCCCTCTGTGGAGAAAGAAGGGGTTCGGGACTATTTAGAAAAACTGGACGTGCACAAGTCCATGGGGCCGGATGCGCTGCATCCGAGGGTGCTAAAGGAGTTGGCGGGTGAGATTGCAGAGCCATTAGCCATTATTTTTGAAAACTCATGGCGATCGGGGGAGGTCCCAGATGACTGGAAAAAGGCTAATGTAGTGCCCATCTTTAAAAAAGGGAAGAAGGAGGATCCGGGGAACTACAAGCCAGTCAGCCTCACCTCAGTCCCTGGAAAAATTATGGAGCAGGTCCTCAAGGAATCAATTATGAAACATTTAGAGGAGAGGAAAGTGATCAGGAACAGTCAGCATGGATTCACGAAGGGGAAGTCGTGCCTGACTAACCTAATTGCCTTCTATGATGAGATAACTGGCTCTGTGGATGAGGGGAAAGCAGTGGATGTGTTATTTCTTGACTTTAGCAAAGCTTTTGATACTGTCTCCCACAGTATTCTTGCCACCAAGTTAAAGAAGTATGGGCTGGATGAATGGACTGTAAGGTGGATAGAAAGCTGGCTAGATCGTCGGGCTCAACGGGTAGTGATCAATGGCTCCATGTCTAGTTGGCAGCCGGTTTCAAGTGGAGTGCCCCAAGGGTCGGTCCTGGGGCCGGTTTTGTTTAATATCTTTATTAATGATCTGGAGGATGGTGTGGACTGCACTCTCAGCAAGTTTGCAGATGACACTAAACTAGGAGGCGTGGTAGATACACTAGAGGGTAGGGATCGGATACAGAGGGACCTAGACAAATTAGAGGATTGGGCAGAAAAAAACCTGATGAGGTTCAACAAGGACAAGTGCAGAGTCCTGCACTTAGGACGGAAGAATCCCATGCACTGCTACAGACTAGGGACCGAATGGCTAGGTAGCAGTTCTGCTGAAAAGGACCTAGGGGTCACAGTGGACGAGAAGCTGGATATGAGTCAACAGTGTGCTCTTGTTGCCAAGAAGGCTAACGGCATTTTGGGCTGTATAAGTAGGGGCATTGCCAGCAGATCGAGGAACGTGATCGTTCCCCTTTATTCGACATTGGTGAGGCCTCATCTGGAATACTGTGTCCAGTTTTGGGCCCCACACTACAAGAAGGATGTGGAAAAATTGGAAAGAGTCCAGCGGAGGGCAACAAAAATGATTAGGGGTCTGGAGCACATGACTTATGAGGAGAGGCTGAGAGAACTGGGATTGTTTAGTCTCCAGAAGAGAAGAATGAGGGGGGATTTGATAGCAGCCTTCAACTACCTGAAGGGGGGTTCCAAAGAGGATGGAGCTCGGCTGTTCTCAGTGGTGGCAGATGACAGAACAAGGAGCAATGGTCTCAAGTTGCAGTGGGGGAGGTCCAGGTTGGATATCAGGAAAAACTATTTCACTAGGAGGGTGGTGAAACACTGGAATGCGTTACCTAGGGAGGTGGTGGAGTCTCCTTCCTTGGAGGTTTTTAAGGCCCGGCTTGACAAAGCCCTGGCTGGGATGATTTAGCTGGGAATTGGTCCTGCTTTGAGCAGGGGGTTGGACTAGATGACCTCTTGAGGTCCCTTCCAACTCTGATATTCTATGATTCTATGTTTCTACAAAGATAATTCATTTTACTGTTGAGGGAGGACTGTCACAAAATGGGGAGGGGAAGGTCAGAGTAAAAAATTGTTAAAGAGAGATGGGAGGAGGGCAGATAAAGAAGGTGTGCCTTACGCTTTCCTGCTTATAGCAAAAAAGCCCTATTACCCTGGTCCGCTTTGAGAACTTTGCAAGCTTGTACTGCTGCTGCCTCCTGCCCATCACAGAGATGCGGTAGGAGTCTGTCTTCTGGCAGAATGATGAAAAACACATTTTTCTTTCACCTAGAAGAAACGAAAGCTGTCACAGTCTGGTTGCATAATTAGGAAGTGCTAGTATATGTTTACCACACACGCGTCAGAGATTCATATGAAGTGCAAACAGCCTCAAGTTACTCTAAATAGGTTACAGTTTTATTTATTTATTCTCCCCTTTCCACACCCTCCCATCTGTATGATGCATATATCAAAACCACTAGGTGCATCTACAGTAAAATTAAACCACCCTCGTCCAAAGAAATCTGACATAATAAAAACTAGAATTAAGATCTACTTAACAGGCTTTGAATAAAACTCCTCGTGATTAGTCTTAGCTAAATACCTTCAATATGTAGCAAATCTGTACTGATAAATAATCTAAAGGCACTGAAGGAAAATAATGCAATTTAGCCAGAGAGTCAAGTAGAAAGAAAACTGTTCACCTCTATCTTGAAAAATGTTGAGAGAGCTGAAAATCTTGAGGGAGGTGCTGCAGATGATAGATTTAATACAGCAAAATTTATCTTAAGTGATAAGCCAGGGACCACCAAGAATTGGTTGCCTAGTGCTGGTGATTTTTAAGGTTGAACAAAATTGAAGCAGAAATTTTGGGAATAGATTAAAGTGGTCACTAAAGACAGGAGCTTGGCTTTTGAAGATGACCCTTTAGAGTAAGCAGTTCTGTGGTAAAATTGACTTGCTCGTTAACAGAGATTGGTGTTTGGAATTTAAAAAGCTGATTCTAGGCAGTTATCTAATCCCCAAATGCAGAGCACTTAAGTATGTGAATAACTTCAATTATTTAAATGAGTCTACTTGTGTGCCTAAAGTTGTATGCTCAAGTGTTTTGCTGGATCAAGGCCACAGGAAATATGTTACAGGTTTTAACTAAAGTAGAAAGACATTGGTATAAAAGCACCTCCTATTTTTAACTCAAGTTCCTTGATTCATGATATCTGATCCATGGAACCTGACCCAAAGCCCAATGAAATCAATGAGGCATTTTTTACGTTGGTGTCAATGGATTTTGGATCAGACTCTTAGGACTGGATTGGCACCTTGCAATCTACCCAAGTAAGGAGCATTGTGTAGCCAAGAACAGAACAGGGGCTGAATTGTGACTAGAAATGGGTGAATAACAGATTTTTCAGGTTTCTGGCAATTCTGAAAAATCAACCAAAAATGGTTTCCTGTTGAATCAAATCAAAAAGATTTAAAAATTCCTTTTTGTTTCAAATGAAATGTTTAGTTCAAAATTAAACATTTCATTCAGATTTTGAGCATTTAAAAACACATTTAACCTTTAAAAGTAAAATTAAAGGAAATTTTTTAACACAAAGGCTTTTATACATCAAAATATGGAAATGTTTTGTTTAGAAAACATTGAAATGAAACCCTCCAATCTGTTTGGATTTTTCTTTTACGATTTTTGCCCAAAATAATTTGGCAAAATCAACATGAATTCAAAAAATATTTTTGTATTACTGAATCTGCACTTTTTTTGCTTGAAAAATAGTTTCGGTCAAAAAATTTTGCCTAGCTCCAATTGTGACCAAGAATCACAGTTTGGTGCCTGCTTTCCCCTTGCTCCTTGGGGGATTACTTCCCTCTCTTCACTGGCACATTCCACTCACTCCTTACTCCTATTCACTCTCAGCCTACCCCCTGTGCAGGATGAGGAGTGGTAGCTGCCCTCCTCTCTCATGCCTCCCAAATATGAGTAGCTCACATAGGAAAAAAGGGGGCTCTTTATCCCCTTTTATTCCACAGGGTGATGCTCTGACTCTAAAGTGGCTATCACCATTGTAGGTGATGCAAAGCAAAATTGCAATGTGGTACAGTGAGGTCATACCATGTATTTGTGCAACATTTTTACAAGTGAGAGAGTAACTTTTTCAAATAACTCTGAAATGCTTACAAATTGTCAAATGTGCATTGCTTTTCTTCAGTTAGCCATACTTAGAACCGCTGAATGGTTTCACTGGATTACAGTAGTTAATTTGATCTAGTGCAATTGACATAAATCACGTAGTAAGCTTTATTTATGTCAACTGCGCAGGCAGAAATTTGTTTGTAAACCAAATCCAGAGTGTCTTTCTTACCACCAAAAGTATTTTTGTGACTACTGCTGCTGTGATTTAGAATACTTATTACCAGGCAAAAATCATTTCAGTTATATTTTATATTTCTTTATAGGCTTGCATGGGTAGGACAATTGAATTATTAATTACAGAAATGTGACATTACACAATTTTTATAGAAGATTTGGGAATTTCATTTTCAGAAAAAAAAGTTATGCGGAAAAGGCATTTGGGGAAATGAGATGGTATGTTCTTAGGCATGCATTTTCAGTAAACATTGAGAACGAATGATTGAGAGATCTATAATTTTATACTAACAATTTGTTCACTGAGGCAAGACAACTTAATCCAGGAACAATTGTCCTTCGCTTTGTGGATGATTGAGAAGTCCTTTGCCTGAGATTTTATGGATTCTGTACATATTGATGGTTTTAAAAATATCAGAAAACAGTGCTAACCCAGGTACCTGAGTCAGTGGGTCTGATTCTCTTCTCTCCACTATGTAAATCCAGAGCAACTTTCCTGAGACCCATGTAGTTACATTGATGTAAAATTGGTGTAAGCAAGAGGAGAATCAGTTCACATTTATGCATGTGTAGTGAGCCGGTGTGGCTCCCCGCCGCCCCGGAAGGGGAACAGCCCATTCCAGCCTCCGGATGGGCTGTTCCCCTTCTGGGGTGGCAGGGAGCCCCAGTGCTCACTACACCCCACCGCCGCTCGTCAGGGCCAGGCCCTTCCATTCCTCCTAGGCGGGACAGGAAGTCTGCGTTCGCATGCTTCTTGCCAGCCCTATGCTGGATGGTGAAAGCATAGGGCTGTAAGGCCAGATACCAGCGCAGTAAACGGTCATTATTATTTTTCATCCTCATCAACCATCGGAGGGGGACACGGTCCATGATTAGCATGAACGGAGCCCCAAGGAGGCTTCCACGTTTCCAACAGGCCCCGTGGGCGGCACCCATATAACAGTTCAAACGGGGAGAACTTGATCGAGGACTGGGGTATCTCGCGGATGGCTAACAGCATGGGAGGGAGCAACTGGTCCCACCAGCGTAGCTGCTCTGGGGGAAACTTCCGCAGCATCTCCTTGAGGGTCCGGTTGAATCGTTCCACCAGCCCGTCCGTCTGCGGGTGGTAGATGGAAGTCCGTAACTGTTTGACCCCCAGGAGCTTGCAGACCTGCTGTAACAATCGGGAGGTGAAATTAGTGCCTTGATCTGTTAGGATTTCTCAGGGCAAGCCCACCCGAGCGAAGACCTTCAGCAATTCCCCGGCGATGGTCCGGGAGGTGGTGCTCCACAACGGAATGGCCTCTGGGAAGTGGGTGGCGTAGTCCACAATAACCAGGACATACTGGAACCCCGATGCATTTTTTGGGAGGGGGCCCACCAGGTCCATGGCCACTCGTTCAAAAGGTGTTTCTATGATAGGCATGGGGATCAGGGGTGCCCTGGGTACTCGCTGTGGAGCGGCTAACAGGCACTCCAGGCAGGAGCTACAATAGTTCCTCACCTCCTGGTGAACACCGGGCCAGAAGAACCGCGTTAGAATACCCCAGAATCTTCTCTTGGCCCAGATGCCCAGCAACCAGGATGTCATGCGCCAACTTCATCACGGCGCGTCGGTGACACCGTGGTACCAGCAGTTGGATTTGGGGCTCCTTCGTGCAGGAGTCCCGGTCGATCCAGTAAAGATGGTCCCAGCATAATTCGAAGTGGGGCCACTGGGTTGCGCGTTGGGGGTCCCATCGACTGCCGCTAGCTGTTCATAGGCCCTGCTGAGGGTAGGGTCAGCTCTCTGGTCACGGTAAAAATTGGTATGGAGGAGGGGCTTGACTGCAGGCCCCGGCAGGGGATTGTCGGCTTCTCTGGTTCTTGCCTCGGGTTCTGAGGTCCCATGCTCCTCTTCTGGTAGGGCCCCCTGTGACTCTCCTTCCAAGACCAGGGTTGACCAGAGGATCTCCTCAAAGGCGAGCCAGTCCCGCCCCAGGATCACCGGGTACGCGAGTCAAGGGGCTAAGCCAACAACGATTTGTCGGGTTACGCCAGCCACTGTTAACCAGACCCAGGCACTAGGGTAAGGCTGAACATCCCCATGGATGCACTGCAGGTGAATTGTTCCCAAGCAGGAGTCCACCTGAGATCCCAACGCCTGACGAACCAGTGTCTGGCCGCAGCCGGAGTTGATCAAGGCCTGGGTGGGGTGGTCACCAACAACTACCGGGACCGTGATCTTGGGAGCCTGTGGTAGCTGGGCCCTGGTGTGCCCTGCACAGACCTGACCAAAGCTACAGTCCATGTCCATGCAGTCCCTTTGAAAGTGTCCTGACTTCCCACAATGGAAACAGGGCCTGAGTTCAGGGCGACCACCACGGGATGGAGCTCCCCTCGGACTCCTAGGGAGACTCTGGGAAACCCTCACGACACTCGGCACGGGGTTGAACGGTCCGGGCCAAGGGGGAGGTTCCGGGCGTCTGAGCCGAGGTCCTGGGCGGACCTCTTGCCCGCGGCCCAGGTTCCGCGGTCAGGTCGGGGCGTCCTCTCTTCATTCGGTGTTCGGGCGTTCCGGTCCGGGGTTTTGAGCTCGGAGGGCGGGCCCAACTGGCGTTTCAGCTGCAAGGAAGTCTTCCATCAGCGCGATGGCCGCCGCTACTGTCACCGGCCGGTGACGGAGCACCCAGGTCCGTCCTCGCATCGGGAGGATGTGTACAAACTCTTCAAGAATGACTTGTTCCATAACCTCCTCCGCTGTCCTCATTTCCGGCTGTAGCCACCGCCTACATGCCTTCTTCAGAGCTTGGGCCACCAGCCTGGGTCTGGTGCCCGTGGGGTATGTCTGGCTCCGGAACTGCTGCCGAAATGTCTCTGGGCTGATGTCTAAGGCATCCAAGATAGCAGCCTTCACCCGGCTATAATTCCTTGCGTCTTCTGTAGCCAGCCCTCTGTATGCCATCTGGGCAGTCCCTGTTAAGCAGGGGGTCAAAAGGGTGGCCCATTGGTCCTGGGGCCACCCTGCGACCAGTGCCACCCGTTCGAACATTACCAAGAATGCCTCAGGGTCATCGTCGGGACCCATATTGGTTAGTCACACCGAGACGGCGGTGCGGGGCGACCCAACCCCGTCCTCTGGCTGCAGGTCTATGGGGTGCGGCAGCGCTGTCACGAGCTGTTGTAGCCGATCTCCAAGCTGCTGAATGAGTTGCTGCTGCTGCTGGAGTTGAGCGGCATGCTGCTGTTGCTGCTGCTGGAGCTAGATACTTTGTCCGGCTGCAGGGTCTCCCTCGGCAGCCCTTGCAGTCCCGGAAGACACAGTAAGCCCGACCCTGGCTCAGGGCAAGCACCAATGCTATATCAGGGCTCAGGCCCTCAGGCAGGCCTGAGCAGCAAGCAGGACTATTTAGCCCAGGCCCTAGGTCAGGGCGGGGCAACAAACGCTGATTCAGGAGCTCAGGCCCTCCGTCAGAGCTGAGCAACAATAGTAGACCCCAAGCCTCAAAAGACCTGGGAGAGGGGGAGACTGCCACCCACGGGTTGGGTGGCAGGGGTGATGCAGGCCCTCCCACTCCACTGAGTCCCAGCCCGGGGCCCTAGCAGTGGCAGAAGGCCCGCTGCTTAGTCAGTGGGGATCCTGGCTGCAACACACTGACATAGGCTCTGGCAGTGCTGCAGCCAGACTGGGGTCTACTATTGTTGGGCTACTTCCACACTCCCCCTCAGGGCCTACCTGGGGGCTGGTGTCAGCCTCAGGGAGATCCTGGACCATGGGTTTGTCAGGCCAGGGATCATTCGGCAAGTCCGGCAGCTCCTCCAGATAGCGGGCGCTGGTCAGGTCTGGCGGCTCCTCCGGATAGCAAGCGCTGGTCAGGTCCGGCGGCTCTTCCGGGTAGTGGGCGCAGGGCAGGCCTGGCGGCTCCTTGGGGTAGCGGGGGCAGGGCAGCCCCAGCCGGTCCTGGCGGCCGCCTTGGGTCATGAGGTCTTCCCAGCCATGAGCAAGGCTGGAGATGTCTGGTCTCTCCGGCAGCTGGGGCCTGACTGAGCTGTGAGGGCGAGCTTTTATACTTCCAGGTCGCCGCCTGACCCTCTGAGGGGCGGGCTCAGTGCTCCGTAGCTCCGCCCACTCCGGCCTCAGGATGGGCTGTTCCCCTTCCGGGGCAGCGGGAAGCCACACCGGCTCACTACAGCATATATTTCTAAAGCAGGCATTACCATGCTTAAAGGCACACTGGCAACTTAATTTTGTTTAAATTAACTAATTAAAAAAAAAATCTTATCCAGCATTCTTTGAATTCTATGTCCTGAAGTTGTTTGTTTAAAATTCTTAAAAAACAACCACCACCACCATCCAAAAATGGTTATTTTTCTGTTACCTACTATATTTAGAGAGACCTTTTGAAGAGACCCAATAGCAATGATAACATTCACATTCGCATCTCTCCTTCTCTGTGCACTAAACCACCTTCTGCCTCTTCAGTTTCTGTTTCAGCTGTACTGCTCCTCCTCCTGGTAAATGCAGAACCTGGAGTGGAATGTACAGAGTTGCCTCCAAAGCAGGGCATGAGTTGTGGAACTGACCATCATACTGTGATACTGATTATACACAAAGTACAGTAAAAAGCAGTAAATCAACGCACGGGAGGGAAAAGTGCCCCCCAAATCTCTAACCTGAGGAGTCACTTATAACATTGTATATATATATTTCCATACAGAAATGTTATTTTTCAACTTAATTGTCCAAACCCAGCTCGCTTACATTGGTGCAACCCCAATGAAATAAATTGCTGAGCAGAATTTGGCTGTATGCATTCATGTATTCTTTATTGTGTAGCCTAAATTAAGCTCTTCAGAGATTTGTTGCATACATTGAGCTAATACAAGTTAAGAAAGAGAAGCTGCTGGCAGGACCAGTTCCCAGATCTCTGACATTTCCAAGAAATCACTCCATCCAAAATTCTAAAAATGAAGTTCATCTGGCTCGAGGCAAATACACACTTTGTTATACATGACACAGACATTATTACATTTTCCATTTGGTAAAGCTACACTGTATCTCCAAGTTCTCTAAAAATAGGGCCATGACTCAAGTTGCAAACAAAATGGAAGGATTTCAGAGGGCTACATCGCACATGCAGCAACAAAGTTAAATTAATAGGGAAAAGTTGTTTTGGGCATAGAACTATGGTCTCTCCTTTGCTGAAGCAGCTCTGTAAATCAGCAGTTCTACTCTTGCAAGTACAAAGAGACTGGTTTTCTTAAAACAAGCTACACTGTAGGATTCACTTCCTGAAATGACAGAGCAAAGAAACCATTTTTTCTAACTCACTGACCGATTTGTTTACTTGCTGAGTTGCCCAATATGCATGTACACACACTATTTGTGCTGGCTAGAAAAACCAGCATTTACACAGTACCCTCTTGCAGCTTTTACTAGGACAGACTGTTTTTTTTTTCAATTGCTAATTTTTGACACACATTCTGCCCTTAGTTACACCGAAGCAGCCTCACTGACTTCAGCTAAAGCCAAATTACTCTTTAACTGGAATGATTATTGTTCAGTCTAGGGATAAGTTAATGATGGGTATTTTATAGCTGTAGGTATTATGTTCCATTATGTAAGATAATATTGTTGGTTATTTAGTAAACTGACTAATAGGAAAGGCCCTTGTCAGTCAAGGATATCAACACCCTTTTGAAAGAGTGATAATACCCTAGTTTTACAGATGGGAATACTGAGATATAGAGGTTATGTGGTTTGCCCGAAGCCATATCTGCGATAAAACTAGGAGTAAGACCTAGGCCTCCTGATTTTTTTTCTTCAGTGCCCAATCTGCTTGGACCCTGCTAACAAACTAGTGAGATATTGTATAACTATTCACCTGATCACACAAACTCTTACTCATACAAATAATCCTGATTCACATTTTTTGTCTGCAAGAAGAAGGGTGGCCCTATGGTTGGGGTACTAGCTAGGATTGTGGAAACCCAGGTTTGATTTTTGCTTCTACTACAGACTTCCTGTGTGACAATAGGCAGTCACCTGGGGCCGGATTTTTAAATGTATACAAGATGCCTAGTCGGATTTTTGAAAAAACAACTAAAACTCATTGATCTCAGTGGGTGTTGGTGTGTAGATGCATTTAAAAATCATACTAGGCATCTCAATACCTTTAAATATCTGGCCCCTAGAATCTTGTGCCTCTGTTCTCCATCTGTAGAACGGAGATGATAATATCTCCCAGAGGTATTGTGATGATAATGCATAAAAGATTGCAAGGCACTCGGACACTATGGTAATGGGAGCCAGATAAGATTAATAAACAGTGACTTCAATGGAACTATTTGCCTGAGTAAGGACTACTCTTTTGAGGAAGGGTTTGCAGGATTGGGATTTAACTTGCCAGAGATCCGGCATTTTGCAAGGATTAGGAGTCATAGGGCTTCCTGTTGTTCCCATTGGCTTCAGAGGGAGGAATATCTGCACAATTGTTGTCAAAACTCTGAAATTTCATATCCTCCATAGACCATGTAATAAAACATTACCTTATGTAAATTGCAGTTTGTAAAGATGTATCTGTGGTATGAACCTTTAAATATACAGTAACTAACTAATGTGGTATACAAACAAATAGAACTTACTATGCCTGAAGCATAACGTTATTTAAAATCTGAATATATGTTCCTATTTGATCTTACATTTACATTTTCCAGTAGTGCAAAATTCTATAAAAATCCTCTAGGATTACTTTAAATAATACTGCACAAATGTTGGTTTAGAATAGTATTCACATATGATCAAGAACTTGAAATATTTTCTGGCAACTGTTTTCTAATTGGTTGGTTTTTTTGGCTTTATTTTCTTCAGTTTTATGCCAGGCTCTCAGTTTTTTCAATATAAAAACCCAGCAATAAAAAGAATGGAATTTTCAATGTTCCAGGTGAAAAATGTTTAGTTTATGCCACTATGCTGACCAGGTAGGGTCAGTTAAGAGAAATTATGCCAATAGGTTACTTCTAAGGTAAAAAGGTCTAAATATGGGAGGAAAAAATACACCACAAAGAAACGTAATGTGTCACACACAGACTCTTATTTTGTGCTTTCTACCACAAAAGCTTGAGGACATTTGTATAAGGTTGAATACAACTTCTATTTAGTGTCAGTGGAAAAAACTATTAACTTCAAGGAAAGTTGAATTGAGTTTGTGATTTGTGCTGACCCCTGAGATTATGATCTGCATACAGGCCAGCACTTATCCTCTGCTCAGTCTGCATGGGTAACTGGACCAGATTTATCTATCTGCCTTTTGCCATCACCATGGTGTCTGACCACCTGAGAACATGATCTTAGCTTCCTGAGATATACTGCCTTTCCACCTGTGTCACACCCGTGCACACACACATTCAGACCAGAAAAGATTCCCAGAGTGGGTTGAATTAACATTAGAGAGATTCTTCATTAACGAAGGGTGGGAGAAATGGAGCTTTCGCTATTCAGGTTTTTCAATCCCAGGGTTCTCTACAGAAAGGAAGAGCAAATGCCAAGATGCTGATGCTGCCTTCTGCCATTGCAATACCCAAACTTCCTTTCCTCTATAAACTTCAGTTAAATCCAGCACCAATATAAAAGGCCAATTTGTCCCTAGAGTGGCCACCCTGACACATTTTTAATGTACATCAATATGCTTTAAGAACTTTCTATGGGCCTAGATCCTGCCAGGTCCTGAGCACTATGTCCCCCATCCAGCAAAGTACATAAGCATTTACTTATGCAAGTGGTCCCATTGGCCTGAAGTCAAGCACGTGGAAAACATAATCCTAACTATACATATACAATGATGGGGTATAAATTAGCTGTTACCACTCAAGGAAGAGATCTTGGCGTCATTGTGGATAGTTCTCTGAAATCATCTACTCAATGTGCAGCGGCAGTCAAAAAATTAAACAGAATGTTGGGAATCATCAAGAAAGGGATCGATAATAAGACAAACAATATCATATTCCCTCTATATAAATCCATGGTACGCCCACAACTTGAATACTGCATGCAGATGTGGTCACCCCATCTCAAAAAAGATATATTGGAATTGGAAAAGATTCAGAAAAGGGCACCAAAAATGATTAGGGCTATAGAACAGTTTCTGTATGAGGAGAGATTAATAAGACTGGGACTTTTCAGCTTGGAAAAGAGGCGACTAAGGGGGGATATGATAAGGGGGGATAAAATCATGACTGGTATAGAGAAAGTAAATAAGGAAGTGTTATTTACTCCTCATAATACAAGAACAAGGGGCCACCAAATGAAATTAGTAGGTAGCAGGTTTAAAACAAACACAAGAAAGTATTCTTTCATGCAACTGCCAACCTCTGGAACTCCTTGCCAGAAGGTGGTGTGAAGGCCAATATTATAACGGGGTTCAAAAGGGAGCTAGATAGATTCATGGAAGATAGGTCCATCAATGGCTATTAGCCAGGATGGGCAGGAATGGTGTCCCTAGCCTCTGTTTGCCAGACGCTGGGATTGGGTGACACGGCATGGATCACTTGATGATAACCCATCTGTTCATTCCCTTTGGGGCACCATTGGCCACTGTCAGAGGACAGGATACTGGGCTTGATGGACCTTTGGTCTGACCCAGTATGGCCGTTCTTATGTTATGTTCTTATGTGCCTATGTGCTTTATTGGATTGGAGCCAGAGAGCTCAGCATCTTGCAGGATTGAACCCGATAGTCCTTACAGAGTCTGTAATAAGCATCAACATTTTACCAGCCATGGAGGTCTAATATTTTTGAAATATGGCTTTAGATGTTGAATTGTTCATGTACTCTGTTTTGATAAGAATATTGTAAATCAAAATTAAAAACAGACACAGCTGATACTGTTTTGCTGCCATCTTATCAGTTGCATACAGCCAAATGCAGTGAATGATGTGGTACGTTTTAGTAATTTGTTAGTGCATTAAAGCATTGGAATTCTCATAATATAATGTAATAAGTGTGCAGTGCGCTACGGAGAAAAACAAGAAATTTCCCTATAGGAGCCCCTTTTTCCTTTTGTAACTAATGTGGAACCTGGTTCTGATGCTGTGTGCTGGAAAGCAATCAGTTCTGGTGTGGTAAAAAATAAACTGCTGATATCCTAGAATCCACTTAATTGGCATCCTGATCAATGACATGCCTGCTTAATTGGAATGATTGACAGGGAACAAATTCTGTGCAATGCATTTCAATTACTCTAAACAGTATATTAATGGCCTACCTATGTTGTAATGGCACATGTTGTTTACGGTTACAAGCTTTTCAGGAAAGCTACCCAGTAAGAATTGGAGTTTGTGAACCGGAATTTCCCACCTATGCAGCCCTCTGAGTACATAGTACCTGTTGTCCTCTGCTTCTAAACTAGTTGACTTTATGTTATTTACATCATGGTCTTCTGGGATAATTCTTTACAGTCGTCATCATGTAATTTGTTTACATGTTAGTATCACAATTCATTTGCCAATGGCATATGAATGTGTAATTATCTGAGCCTATTGATTTAAAGGAAATACTAATAAGGAACACTGAGATATGATGTGATATTCTTTACCTCTTTGATATAACATTATTTTATTGTTAGTGGAACTGGTCTAAACAATTCAAATTCAAAACTTTTTAATGAAAAATAGACATTTTTCTCAAGAAAAAAGATTGCAAAAACGTATTCCATTTTTTCAACTAGCTCTAATAAGAAGACTGATAGTCAGAGCTCTTAAGGCTAGGAGGAACCATTGATAACCTAGCCTGATTTTCTGTATAACACAGGACATAGAATTTTCATCCAGGAATTTCTACATCAAGACCATAACTTCTGTTTGAGCTAGAGCACATTTTTTACAAAGACATCCAGTCTTGATTTAAAAGCTTCAAGTGATGAAGAATCCATCACTTCCCTTGGTAAGTTGTTCCAATGTTAACTCATTGTTAAAAAAAAAAGTACCTTATTTCTAGTCTGAATTTGTCTAGCTTCAACTTGCAGTCATTGGATCTTGTGTTTCTCTTGTCTGCTTGGTTAAAAAGCCTTCTGCTTTTGGAAATCTTCTGTACGTGGGTAGGTACTTACAGACTGTGATAAAGTCACCTTCTAATCTTCTCTTCCATAAATCAAATAGACTGAACTTCTTATGTCTCTCATTTTACAGTAATATGTAATGCACATAGTTATTATTGCAATGCTGATGCCCTTGGCGCAGCACTAGGGGTTGACGCTGGGACCTCTGATCTTAATATGTGAGCCTTAACTGCCAGAGCTAAAAGACCCACTTCTCTTAGCCATGGCTGTAGCAGGCTCATCAATCTCTTGTTGACCTAACCACTACTAGAGGGGGACAGTGTGCCACACCAAGTGGGCATGGCTTCCACACTGCCTTGTAAGTAGAGAAGCATGCCCCAAGCTTTAGAGGCTTCCCCATTCAATTCCCTTTATGGGCACCTCTTGTAACACTAACACCCTGGATGGATCAGCAGCAGCAGGGATCAAACCTGGGACTTCTCCTTCCTGGTAATGGTGAATAGGCCAACTAGAGATTGATGAGCCTCTTACAGCCTTGGCTAACAGCAGTAGAAGCCCACGTGTTAGGATCCTGCATAAGCAGGATCTGCTGCTGCTGATCCATCCAGGGGTGTCAGTGTTACATTGTTATCAATAGCAAATAAATGGTCAGTCATGTGCAAATAGAAAAAAAATATATATGGACCTTCATCTTCTGAAGAAGATGATGCCCTGCATACATATGTTTATGCATATTGGCTTCCATTTCACTTTCTTACTGGTACAGTACTTGAGCAGTATTGTAGCCCAATTTATGAATCAGAAATAATGATGAACAAGTCACTAACTCTCTTTCAGGTACTTACATATGTGTAAAATAGGCTCTTTCATGTTATGTATCAAACCATTGGAGAATTGCAAGGATAACTAAAAAATAGAAGCTGAGATTTCTACCTTGGCTGCACAACGTTGCAGTCTTCAGCCTTATTATTGTCTTTAAATGTATAATAACTACCCCAGAGACAATCTTCCTTCCAAGTAATGATGTGTAGTTGCTGAATCTGTATTTTTTTTAAGTAATCTTCCTTTTCCTGACAACCGACTTCAGACATTGAAAAGACAAAGAGAAGATTTTTCTCAAATATTGGCTCTGCTACAAGGGTAGGAATGGTTTGGCCACAGTATTTATGTATCTTTTCAAAAACCATGCAACTCTTTAGTCAGACAGGAGAGGCTAATAGTGAGAGATGAAAAGGGAGATGAAAATAAAAGGGAATAGAATAGAGGAGGTGGGAGATATGAAAAGGGGGAAAATGCATGGAGAAGTGTCAGACAATAAAGAGATAGACTGTAGAGAAATATAAGGTCTGAAGGACGGCTTTTCCTGCACCAGTATGGACCTATATAGTCCCACTTTCTTCTGGTCACCTCGGGGGGATGGATGCATCAGTCTCTCCATGCTGCCCTGGTCTGCAGTTGTATCAGAGAGTCACTCCCTTGCTCTCTAGCCATTAAAGTGTCATACAAGCCAGACAACTGCTCTCTCACCACTTCATCTGTGGTGAAGTCAATCTGTAGATTACTTGTGACTTTCCTACAGTACTGAGATAATACCCATAAGAAAGGCAGAGAAGTATACCAGTCTGTGGAAGAAAATGGATACAGCACTGCAGTGGGAAATGCTGATTCCACATAGTGCTGGGCGTGGAGAGGATTACAGCAAGAAACATCTAGCAGGTCATCACAACCATCAGCCAAAACTAATATGTTGTGGTGAATATGGGAACTATAGGAGAGGAGTGCTTGGGGAAGTCAAGTGTTTGCTTATATTATATTAAACAGGCACTGTGGCTAAACTTCCCCTGAGATGACTAGAAAGAGGGAGGAGTTGTACTAAATCTTTGTTATATGAATGTTGTATTTGTTGTCTTACTGCCCAAAGGGACATTACTTTCATTTGCTTGAGGTTTATTTTATATGAATATTGGGTCTTGTGGTCTGGGTGTGAAAAGATCCAGAAAAGGCATTTAAACCACAGGCATTATTTGTGTGGAGCTTGCAAATCCTGTGACCCTTAGACCTTTCTTCATGTGGTGTATTTATCTAATGTAAACTAGATGGTAGCCCATAGAAATGTTTTTCAGTTTTTTCACCTGCAAGGGGCAGAATAACATTTCTACCAGGCTTTTGATGACTTTCTTCATGAATAATGCTAATTTTATCATAAGGCCAAAGTTTAAACCTTTAACTTTAAAATTCAGTTCTATACAGTATAAATGAATCAACAGTGCAGCAGAAACATCTGTCAAGTTATAGAATGAAGGCTTTATTAGCATATTTGTGTGGCAAGGAGGGATTTCTGCTGGGACATCAAAATATGCCATCTAAAATATTTGGGGAGAAATTGCACTTTCTAGCCTTGACTGAGCCTTTTTCAGTACTGGCTCAGGTTGGGAGTGGTATAGAGCTACACTATACCAGTGAAAACTCTGCAGGGCACAGAGTAATCACATGACCATCTTCAAAGTGCCTTACAAATATTAATTAATACTCTAAGGATGGTGTAGCACTGTAATGGTATCAGAAGTTTAAAGATGGGATTTTCTAAATCACCTAAAGTCCCACCAAACAGAATTAGTGAGACCACTACTGGAATATCGTATGTCCAGTTCTAGTACCATGCTGTAAAAAGGATGTGGACAAATTGGGAAGGAATAGGTAATAAGGAAATTCAATCTATTTAATTTATCAAAGAGAAGGTTAAGAGGTGACTTGATCACAATTTATAAGTATCTACCTAGGCAGGAGATTTCTGATACCATAGACAGCTATTTAATTTACCAGATAAAGGAATAACAAGGGCTAATGGCAGGAAGCAGAATCTAGATAAATTCAGACTTGAAATAAAGTGCAAATTTTTAATTGTGAGGGTAACTTATCACTGGAACAATTTATCCAGGGGGGATTACCAATTGCCTAATGTTTTTAAATCAAGCTTGGATATGTTTCTAAAATGCCTTCCAATTCAACCAAAAATTAGGGCCTAGATACAGGAGTCGCTGGGTGAAATTCGTTGGCCTGTATTGTTCAGGAAATCAGACTAGTTGATCAGAGTGGTCCCTTCTAGCCTTAAAATCTATAAATATGAAAATCAGTGGGGATAGTAAGCTGCTGCTAAACCACTTAGGTACTTTTGAAATCCCACCGTGCGTCTATGGAGAACAAGGGGGAGATGACAGCATATTTGTTCTTTGGTCTTGATTGCATTTTGGTAAGAATGAACAATTCAAACAAATAGAAATAACTGGAAATATATTATCCATTAGGAATTGTAAGTCTCAATTGGATTTTTTCCCTTTGTAATGTACATAGCTGCACATTTTAATTGACTCAGTTATGACTATGGTGAGATGAGATAATACAAGTCAGATGTTATGTATATATTTTTTAAATTCTGAAGCTCTGGCGTGCAGTGGAGGTGTAGACAAATTTATATGAAGGAGTCAGTAAATTGAATAGTAGAATAATATGAAAGCAGTGACTGAGAAACCTATACACTAAATTAATGTGTGTCCTTCCTTTATTGATTTATTATAATATAATGGATAAATCAATAAGGGCTGTAACAGCAACACCAGATAAAATTTGTTCTTTTCTATCATTTCCTTCCTCCTTTATACTTTTATTCTAATGCCATACATTGGAATGCATAAGCCAAATTCTGCTCTTTGTTATACTCAGTTGACATTACAAACTGAGGGGTAGCCGTGTTAGTCTGAATCTGTAAAAAGCAACAGAGGGTCCTGTGGCACCTTTAAGACTAACAGAAGTAAATGAGGCAAGTGATGTTGTTTTTCCACAATTTCTGCCTGTGCACATCGGCGGAAGCATTCTATGTATAGGTCCATACTGTCATTTCGACCCTCAGGAGGAGTCCATGTCGAGTTCTTCTTCCTGTTCTAACTTCTGTTAGTCTTAAAGGTGCCACAGGACCCTCTGTTGCTTATTACAAACTGAGTCATTCTGGATTTATACTTGTGTAAATGAGTGCAGAATCTGGCCCATAGCGTTCAGTTACCTGCTTGGGGAGGGACATTGTGCAAAATTGTCTGTAGTTTGATAATTCTAGACTTGCACTGAATGAAACCCTGGACCCAAGCGCCTCTGTATCAACTGTTGCATGCATAATGCATAAGCTATCAAGCGTTATGAAGAGTGCTCTGCTTGTTCTGTAGCTGCAGAATAACATGGCTAACAGATGTTGTGCTTCTAAGGCAGTTGAACTCCTGAGTGTTCTTTTATCTTCTGATCTGCAATGTACTAGTTCCCTTGCTAGTGCATGCACAGGGCAGACAGATTAGTGTTAATTAGAGAGGCTTTGCTCATTTTCCATTGCCAGTTTTAGTTTTGAGAGAGAGTAAACGTTTATCTCCTATAAATTTAAAATGAGTGTTTTAAAACCCATTAATTCCTGATACTTAGGCCTCAGATCTGTTCTAGCTAATGCAGGGATGGGAAGTAGAGATGCAATGCTCATGGTATCCTCTGGTAAAGGACCCTTGCTGGGAAAAGCAGGATTCCAGGATAGGGGTTGGAAGACAGTGTGGTGCAGACTTCGCTGCTCAGAGTGTAGAGTGGACTGCTAGCTAGTTTGTGTTGCTGCTGTAATATAAGACTACTAAGTGGTGAGGCAGGAAGAAGGAACTAGCACTAGGGAGCCATGCTATTTTGGGATATGATTCCTGGGGAGAGGCATTAGCACACCATTCTTCTTAGAACATTATTGAGCTTTATGAAGGGATCCAACCCTGCAGCTTGTAAGGAGGTGGGAAAAGGTAACCCCCTTCTTGAACACCAAGGCAAGTCACCAGGCAGGATTTATTGCTTAATTACCAGCTTGATCAAGTTTTACAATGTGCATTAAAAATATGGGCTGTGCTGGTTTATTTATGGGAATAACCCTCCCCCTCACTTCATTTTATATACCTTGGCCATTTGCCACCAGTCACAAAGTATCATTGTTTCCCTTTCTGTAGTGATAGGACACTGACAGCAGAAGAAATATGTTTAGGTTGCCAGTTAGTTACAAAATTGTAATGTGGACAGAGTAAGTTGAAATCAAAGCAAAACCAAATACCCCTCATTGTTCAGTTTCTCTGGTAGACCTAGATATCTTTCATAATTCATTGGTCCTTCAGTATGGGCTTAAAAATCATTTCTGGCCAACAGGAGCAAAATAACAGATGGTGAGGACTGGACTTTGTATTTTTGTTTTGCTTTTTAGAATGCTGCTGTGTTTCCTGTTGTCTGAATACAGCCTGGCATCTACAAGGGTTGTCAGCATTCTAGTTTTGTCTAAACCCATTGTAATTAGCCCCATGCTGTAGCATTCTTTAAAAATGGAGCTACATGTATATTTATTGTTGGTTCCACCCAATTAGGTGTGTCAGCTAGCACAAAAGAACATTTACCTTTGCAAAACAATAATACTAGTCCTTTGACTGTGTTCTGCTTCACTTGTTTATTTCTGCTATGTTCTACTATCTTATTTTTAAGGGCATTACACTGGCATTTTGTATTCCACAGCAGCTGCCCAGGGGTGGAGGATCCATAGGCCACTCTGTCTTGGCACTCAAAGTGTGGTTATGATCAGAACAGTGTCATCTTAGTCAGTGCATCTGCCCCCTGGGTGCCTTTGAGTCATATTTGCTTACTTTACTGACACAGACAAGTTTTTAGTACTGCTAGCGTCACAGAGACAAAACACCTCTGCGCTGCAGGGTGAGCTGTAATCTATTCTGTCTCATGTAGCATCAACAAAATTGTCAGCTATGCTCTAATTGTAGACATTTCTTTTTGGCCCTGATGTTTGAAAGGGCCTCAACCCAGCCTCTAGCCACAAAATTTGTGATGCTGTATTTTTTCCTTAATGCTAGGAGCACATCTCTGCTTGGTGCTTGCTGGTTTCCTTGCCAGTCAGCATCATTTGACACTATCTAAGTGGAACAGTCAAAGCAGCCAGGGTTCAAGGAATTAGGGTGACCAGACAGCAAATGTGAAAAATCGGGACGGGGGTGGGGGGTAATAGGAGCCTATATATATATATATATATATATATATAGACCCTAAAATCTGGACTGTCCCTATAAAATTGGGACATCTGGTCACCCTACAAGGAATGTACTTTTTGTGAGATTAAGACCTGGCCCTCCTGATAGGTATGTTCACTCTCTGAGATGCCTTGGGCAGGAAAATTCCTCCAGGGCTTGTGCCTATTGAATGGCTTCACTTGTGCCTATGCCATACCCAATCAGCCACTTAGCTTTTTCCCAATCTCATGAGCTCTTCAGACTGCACAGCACAGAAGGTTTAGCAGCCAAATGATGCCACTTGCTTGGGCTCCACAGTAATGAACAGAGTTATTTTTAGCATGACTGAGTTACTGTGATAGTGCTATTGCAGGTTAACAAATGAACATGTCTCTTTGTCATAGGCACCATTTCTACAATCTGTTAGGGCATCTCATGCCAGGTTTCATCATGTCCACTCAGGAAGGCTATGGAAATAATCAGCACTTCTCTGTGATTCTCACACACTTATTTTTGAGTGAGAAGCGCAGGTGGGACATCTTTCTTTCACCACTGATAACATTATGTAACCTAATATTTCAGCATCACAAATATGAAGAATTGGGAAACAACCAGCAGTATTCCCTTATGTGTATTCTAAGAGCTTGTCTACAAACAGAGTTGCACAGGTTTAACGAAAGGTGTGACATTATCCTGATTTAATTAAACCAGAACAACTCTTTGTATGGACGCTCTATGGCACAACAGCTCACCTTTAATTAAACTGATGCAACTCCGTGTAGACCAGGCCTTAAATTATAAATCTTATAGAATGTGGGGAATAAAGTCCTCCTTTCTTATTGGTTATTGCACTCATCTTTAATTGATGAGAAAAGACCAAGGCCCCTTTAACTTCAGTGGAGTTGCACCCACTCATGCCAATGATGAATTTGGTGCCAGTATTATAAACAGAACACCAGATCTTATACTATTAGACAGATAATTTGGGCCATTTATCACCTTTCATTCACTTAACAAATGATACATTTCAACACAGCAGATTCTTCTCAATGTATGATTCAGTTCAGTGTATGAGAAGGTCATTTCTTGGAATAGATGGACCCAAGAAGGTTCTGGCCTAAATTTTCAAAAGTTACTAGAGATTTGCGGGGGCTCATTCAACACTGACATACTTAAGAGTGTTTCGAATGCAGCTATGGGCGATTATTGTTGTCGGTGGCACCTGATACCAAGTGGAAGTAAGATTACGTCAAGTGGCTTTCACTTACATCATGCAAAAGCATGCAGATTGTTGAACATAGTTCCCAATGGTCAGTGAATAAAGCATGATTCACACCCGGTCTATCTAGGCATCATGTTGGATAGAACTCTCACATATTGTGACCATCTTATAAAGACAGTGACTAATGTCAAAATGCACAATAACCTGCTCAGAAAACTGGTCGGAACTACATGGGGCACCAATGCCCAAATGTTACACACTTCAGCCTTTGCACTGCGTTACTCAGAATATGGGCTCAATTGTCTCAAACAAGGATGATTGACGTACAACTGAATTCTCCCCTGCGTATTATTTCAGGCACACTTAAATCTACTCCCCTATCATGGTTACTGGTTCTCTGCAATATTGTTCCATCCAGTGTTCACAGAGAGGAATGCGTCACAAAGCCACATCTACCATTAATTAAAGATTTGTTTAATCCACCACATGGTCGTTGCCCTCAAGGCACCTGCTGTGGGTAAGTTTACTGGGTGAGGGATTTACAGTAGGGAACGCATGGGAAGCGTCATGGTCCGCAGAGAAACTGAAAAATATCTTGTCTCGGACTCCACTCAACATCAACCCGGGGTTTGATGTACCATGAAGGCAATGGATCCTTCTCAGCTGGTTTCATACCAGACATGGAATTTGTCCTGCAGTAGAATTTTGGTGGCATTTTAGAGACAGTCCACTATGTCAATGTGGGCAGCCACAAACTATGACATGCACAGTTGAGGGCTGCAAAATGACTCAACTTCCTGGAGGTCATTGTGCCTTAAACATTGTTCATAAGAACTCCGAGGCTTGGCTTGACCAGATTGCATACGCCAAGTACATTTTTTGAATTACCTACCTGAAACACTTTAAAGGGGCCTGAACTTTAGAGGGTGTGTGCTCAACACTTTATGAAAATGAAGCCCCTTTAATGTGTCAGCAGCTGGGAAGCCAAACCTTGAGACCCCTAAGATTAGTAGTCACTCTTGAAAATGTAGATCTCACACCTTGGCTTGTTTTGCATGAGAACACATTTTCTCACAAGCCCATATAAATCTGCTGCATCCCAGAGTATCAGTGCTAGCAAAATGGTGCTAGGGTCCATTTGGGGGAAGCAGGCAGGTTGCTACCTATCCAGAAGAGAGCTGCATTTGGAATTTTGAAAGGTGGTGATCCCATTAAATATTGACCCAAATAAACTCAAAATACACATAGGCTATTGGAAAAATAATCTTTACAATCAGGGAGGCTGGGGAGAAGATGAGCCAGTTGCCACAGAAAATGCCAGGCAGGTGAACAAGCTTCCCAGTCATCACTAATGAAAAAAATCCATCAGAGTGTGTCACTTGCCACACAAGACTTAAGTCCATGCAAGACAATGGGGAGAACAGTGGGAGGGAAGGGGAGCCCTATCAGTGCAGTGGTAGAAGTCAAAGATTAACCAGGTGAGAGGTAGTGTTGTCTCATGACAGGCCACTGGATTGGAAGACAGGAGACATGGATTCTGTTCCTGGTCCTGCTGTATGCCTTTGGCCAAGACACTGTGTCTCTCCATGTCTGCTTCTCCTTCTCTCCCCTCCCCCACCTTTGGCTTGTCTCTTTAGATTGTAAGCTCTTGGGGCAGGACCTGTGTCTTACTATGAGTTTCTACAGCACCTATCACAATGGGGCCCTGATCTCAGCTGGGGTCTCTGTGCACTACCATAATATAAATAACAAAACCAAAAATGTCATTGCCACAATAAAGTTTCAGTTCAGTCTGAGGTTTAGGGAAGAGGTTGTACAGCTCTGTTGCTGTTGTTCCTATTAAATCGTGCTCCTAATAAATACAGTTTTTCTTTAAAAGTTGATATTTTTATATTTTTTATAGTAGTATGATCTCCATGCTGCACAGCTCCTGGCAAATAATGACCAGCTGGGGTAAGGGCCGTTGGCTTTGTCTTAGGCCCTAAACACTATCTGATCATTAACAGACTGGAAAAGCTCACCCGTCAATCATAGTAACTTGATTTTGGCTCAAAGTAAACTTCTGTGCCATTAAAAAATGGACATTTACCACATTGCATCATTTACCTTTAGATCTTTATTTGTGGTATTACCTATACATAGAATGAGAAATATCGTAGTAAGGTTAACTAATGGAGATGATAAATGTCCTGTTGTTAATGACAACGGTTGACATAACTATTAATAATCAAAGTGTTTTCAATAATCAATGTTTACATAAAGACATGTGCTTGATTAGAAATCAGAATGTACTTAACTTAAGGGGATGTTATCGGGGTTTGGCAAACCTTAAAGCAACTACTCATTGTGGGAATTGCTGAAAACAAATCATTATCAACATGCTCTTGATCATGGCATTTATTTATTTTATTTTTTATTGATTTATTTTGTCTAACAGTAACTCATGGATCTGCAATTCACTTACACTTTTCTCATCGTAAGAATGATTAGTTAGGAATAAGGCGTTCATTGTGAAACAACTCTTGAGGGTCATCAGTTTTGAGGCCTACTGATCTTGGTGTATTTGCATTTAATTTCTTCTACCCTAGTCATCTTAAATTCTCTGTCTACAAAATGAAGAAATTGAAAAAAGTCAGTTAAAATTTACAGTGAAAAACAATTATTTAAAGCAGTCTGATCATGTTCAAGGGCTCCTTTAAAATATACTGCTTATTTTGTCAAATTGTAAGTTAACTACCTTAGAGAAGATTGGAAAAACCAACACATGTTTGTAACATTCTAACGTATTTCTCGAGATTTTAAGTCTGAAATCTTCTTTTGCCTCTGGCAAGGTATGGATTTGCATATCATGGTTTATTTTGATTTGGTATACATTAGTTTTTCTGTGGTGCACAGCCATCACTCTAATATCTGTGATCGCCTCATATTTTTTATGCTGGACATGTAAGATTCTTTACTTGTTAGGACATGGCATGACACTTGCAGTGTATTGTGCTGATTTGGGTCTGTGAAGTTCCATGTTGTGCAGATTGTGAAGGCATACCTCCCTCTTTGTTTATGTGCTTGTAAGATGATTCGCAACAATTCTCGCTGCTGTTACTCAGAAACAAAAAATTCACTCCCCCATTTTGATGCATCAAGTAAGACCCTTTCATTCGTGATGTCATTCAGCCAGCATCCTTGATGTCATATATGCCAGGGGTCAGGGAGGGGAAGAGAGAATTAGGGGGAGATTGTTATGGACCACACCTCTGAGAAGGAGGCTCATTGGACAAAATGGCAGGTCTGCTGCTACTGGAGTTGTAGTGTCATAGAGTTTAAGACCAGAAGGGATCACCAGATCATCTAGTCTGACCTCCTGTGTATCACAGGCCACCAACATCACCCAGCACCCGCACACTAAACCCAACAATCGAAATTAGACCAAAGTAAATGAGACCCAAAGGAGACTAGACAATTATGTGCTACAGAATAGGAGGGAGCAAGATGCATTAGTGCTCAAGGTTCCTGCAATGGCAGGGAAATTATTAAATGAGAGAGGCCCACATAATCCTGGCAAGTGACCCACATCCACATGCTACAGAGGAAGATGAAAAAACCCTAAACTCACTGCCAATCTGAATGGGGAAGGGGTAATTCCTTCCCAATCCCATGTATAGTGATCAGTTAGATGCTGAGCATGTGAGCAAGAACCAGCCAGCCAGGCACCTGAGAGAGAGAGAATTCTCAGAGCCACTTTAGAGCCCTTGTCCACCCCATGCTGTGTCCCTTCTCCAACTGCAGCCATCTCTGATGCTTCAGAGGAAGGAGATAAAAATCTGCATGGAATACATTGGGGGGAAGTGGGTTCTCTATCCCAGCCGAGGATTTCACATCACCTCTATAAGTATGAAGCTGATCCAGACTATGGGACTTCTTAGCACTCCACAGGAGAATCAGGTTAGGATATGACCATAAAGCATTATTAAGTCCTATGTTAATATAGGTCTCTTGTAACAATGGCGGGCTATGCTTCACTTCCCAGCTAGCAAGCTGAGAATAATGTATCACCAAATCTCTGTCTCTGTTCACCTCTCCCATAGCACAGAAAATAAGCAACTTGCCTCCTCCTCATGAAAAGGCTCTCAGTCCGGCCAAATTGTAAACCAATAATTGAGCTGTGTAGGTAGTACAGATCCGTACCTTTTTGCAGCACAAAGGGCACAGATAATTTTAGGTGAAACAGTGCATAGTAGTCAGCTGGTTCTTGTAATTTTTGTGCCCTTTCCTGAGCCATTCCCTGATTACCACTATGTAATTTCATTTGCTTTTATTAATTACTATGTTTTGCTTGTACTGTCAGCTTAATTCTGAAATACTTCTGTTGTGTGAGCTATTTAACATCCTTCCTTCAGATCCTTACCAGATAGTCATGGCAATTTGATTAAAATAGGAGATTGACTTTTGATTTATGCTTTTTTTGCAAAGACACTAGAGCAGGGAGGAAAATTCAGTCCAGCTCCAAAACATGTAAAAGGCTAGTTATACAACAGTACAGTAATTGTGGTGTGACTTCATTAACTTCAGGGGAATTGCACCAGGTATGAACGAGATACTATATATTTATCTGTGATTGCAATTCAAAATTATGGTTTAAAACACTCAGTGAATATAGTTTTTTTAAAAATTGCATTGTGTTTGATTCCCTGCTTCATAAAATTTGGAGGATTTAATGTGGAGGAACATACAGTAGAATCTGTATAAACATAAATCTCATGTCATAGGAGTATAAATAGACTGTATTAGTGGGTTGCACTACTGACTTCCTCATGAGGAAAAAGATATTGTGTGCACAATGATGAGAGTGATCAAAGAGGTAGCTAAATCTTTTTTTTTAAGTAATAATGGGAAGCTTCCCCATAGAAACTGGTCAAGTGCCACAACAGGACAACATTTAGAGAAGTAATGTTTCAACACCTTAAACAACTCCAAACTGCCTGGAAAATCTTGTCCTAGATCACACAAACTAATATTCAGAAGCTGGTTCAAGAAGTATCTATAGTTGATCTACAAAGTGACAGTGACCACAATATAATTAAGTTCAATATTTTTGGAGGGAATTGTACCAGAAACTAGCACTTTGACATTAAAATTAGAAATGGAGATTAAAAGAGAGAAAGATAACCAAAAAGACTAACTTCACAAGTGATTAAATTGCAGATCTTAGACCCATCATGGAAGCTATTTATATAATTCTATAATAGGCTCTCAATATTCATGCAAACAGAAAAACAGGAAGGCAAAAACAAAGTTTAAATTGAAAGGTTCAGGAGGTTACAATAAAGACTAACTGGTATGGCTTATGTAAAGGAAAATTGTGGCTCTCTAATCTATTTAGAATTCTTTGAGTGTGTCAGCAAAATAGTAGATAAAGGATAACAATCTGGACTTTCAAAAATCCTTTGAGAAAGTCCTCCAAAAGAGGAAACTATGCATTCACAGATTATAAGTGAATTAGAAATTAATGGTCAATTTTCAACATGGCAGGTGAACAGTGGTTCTGTAATATTGACCTGAAAAGGGGATGAACAGTCCAGGGGCAAAATTTGAAAATGACACAAAATTATTTAGATTAGACTAAACTATGGAGAACTTCAGAAGGGACCTAACATGGCTAGATGAATGAACAGCATAATGGCCGTTGAAATTCAGTGTTGATGAATGCAAAGTAATGGATAGTGGAAGTAATCATTTGGACTGCTAGCATATTGCTGGGTCCTGCATTAACTGTAACTACCTAGGAAATAGATCTGGACATCATTGTGGACAGCTCAATGTGAAGCAATGGTCAAAAAGCAAAACAAATGCCTTGGGAGGTTAATTCACTAGCTTCCTACTCCTGTGATCTGGGGAGCAGGGCCACCGAGAGCGGGTTTGGGCCCTGGTGAAATTTTTTTTCCGGGCCCCCCAGCAAGGGCGGACCGGCTAAACAGGGCCGACAAGGGGGGCGGGGGGGGGACGCTGGGCCCTGGGCCCCCTTCCGGACCGCAGGGCCTGCTGGGGAGTATTCAGAGTCTATATCAGACATTCAGGTTTTACATTGTCACCAGAATGAAGTGACTTGAAAGCATTCATCAATTCCTGCAACTGGTAAACTAGTCTAGAAATTATCTATTGTCACATTGTTTCCTATAATACTTTGCAGAGAAATTTATGATATTCTAAAAAGGTGACTGGTTTTTGTATCGCAATATTTGTGTGTGTGTGAGACAAATTTAGTTAATGATTTTTTAAAAATTTTTATACATCAATGTCATCAAAATAAGTAATATTAGTAAATTAATACCTCGCTCTAAAGAATGATGAAATCTATATCAATTTTAATTGCTTTATAGTTCAGAAAATTACTACTTTGATAGGTATGAGTAGTTAATATTAGCAAAATGTGTATTACATTAAGATATGCTAATATGACAGTGCTAGTATTACACTTGTGGCATCTACATTACATTAGAAATATGTGTTAATGTCATATTGCAGACTAACCCTACTGCTTCACTGTCACAGCATTTACCATCATGGGCGGGTGAGCCCTTCTAATATCTGTCTTGACTGGCTAAGGCCAAGGGTGGTTATGGTAGGTGTCAAATATTCTTAAGGAGGTTTTGGTGAGATTTTTCCTCAAGAAGCCATCTCTTGGCACTGGGCTTAGCAGTCTCTGCTGAATCTTCCATTTTGGGGACTACTGGGAAGATTATGGTGTCTGAGTTGTCAATGATGACAGTTTAGCAACACAGTTATGCACATAGTTAAATCCATCCCTATTCAATAAAGCAGTTAAACACATGCTTAAATTTAAGCATGAGGCTAAAGTTAATCATGTGCTTAAGTCATTTGCCTAAAAGGATGGATTTCTGAATCAGGGCCTGTCAGCCTAATTTACTAACTTCTGGTCAGTCTGAAAAGCCCAGCTGGTTCCTCCCTAGATATTTGGGGAGGGGTGGGCAGAGATTAGAAGGTGGTAAAATATGGAGTTATTGTGAAAAATGTTTTGGTTGGTTTCTACAGGCAGTTAAATCTAATCTAATGTATAAAACACATAGATAATACATGAAGGTATGGTATAATCAGGATATATTTGTAATACTTACATTACTCCCATGTGCGGGGGTGCATGTGCAGTGTTTTAGTATGCATATTTGGTGATCTTTATCTTTTCTGTATCTTTAGCTGATATATACATGTCTAGAGCCATTGACAGGCAACTATTTAAATTTATGGGAGGTAAATAAACAACTCCCATGTGCAGACGAAGTTTAAATTACAATTCTTATTTTGAAGGCTCAGAACTTTGTTTAGCAATAATGTGACACATCAGTTTATGCTGCAAGAGAGAAAAATTAAAATTAGAATAAGGCATCATTTCTAGATGGAGATTGTCCACTGGAGCTGTAATAGCTTGAAAAAGTGAACTGATGAGAAGAAAATTCCCAAGATTGCCTCTCTGAGTAAAGATTAATTAAATTCTCTTGAATTCAAGGTGAACGGAAAAGTTAAAATAAAAATTCAGCTAATCAGATAAATGTATCCTCAATGTCTCCACTAGCTAGGCTGTGGCTGGCATTCAATGAGCAAAACAAAATTCCGTTCTCACTAACCTTTAAAAAATATTCTGTTCCTTGTGTGAAATCCTCTGGCACTTCTAGTGTTCTCAAGTCATCACAGAATACATAATTCAGTGGCATTTCAGATACAATTAGTCCCATGCACTGAATGGTAACAGGCTTGTCAAAGAATAATACCTTTTGGGGTATGTTTATGAAGACCTTGATTCAGCATGTCAATTGGGACAACTCATACACTTAAAGTATGAATTTAAGAGTATGGCTGAATAGGATGGGATTGCTCGTGTTTAAGTGCTTCGCTGAATTGTGGCCTAAATCAGGAGGAGACAGATGCTTTAGACTATAAATATTTTAAAAGGATAATTTAAAACTTATTTCTTTGCTAAAAGCCTCTGGTGCTTAGTTAACAAGGACTTCAAGCACATATATATCTGGGTTTTAACTCCATTTTTTATTTTAGCTTGGCTGTTCATTTTTCAAGTGTATCTTCTCTTGCTTTAAAGCTACTTTGAATGACTCCTACCCCAGCGCCACTGAAGGAGAAGGAGTTAGGTTTAAATGGCAGGTCTAGAAACAGAGCTTTCCCCTGTCCTTTCCAGCTGTGGATTCCCACCCCTCTCTTTTGTACCAGTTGAGAGGAATAAAAAAATTCAACATCTCCAGGAGCTGACTGTAGCTTTATTGTGTGAGTTTTAACTGACTGCTTCAGAGCTCCGCCAGACTACTGCTTTCAATGGTGATGTCAGTAGTCTCTCCATAGTACTTGGCTCAAGCAATCAGATAAATGCAAAGCAGAGAAGCAAAATATGCCAGACAGAAGCCTGAGAGGTAAATGAAAACCTTTATTTTCCATTTGAGACAGCTGGGTGGGGTTGTGGAGCAATAGTTTGCATGCTAGAATTCAGGTCTCTAGCAATTGGCTTCTTACACCTTAACTCTCCAGCTATATTTTATTGACTTCCAAATTGAGAAGTAGCAACATTGGGATCTGGATCCAGATTTCAAGGAACATTACAAAATCAGGATTCAAATCTGAAATTCCCCCAAATATCAATATTTTTCAGAACTGAGCCCAGCTTTGCATACAAAGACAGCCTGCAAATCTAGATGTAAAATAAGAACTTCTAGTTTTGTGTAGAATTATTTATTCAAACCTTCCCCTTAATTTTCTCTGTAGTATTATGTACCAGTCATAAGGGCATGTGCAATGACTGTTTAATAACCATAAAATGATTTCTCATGCAGTGAAGTGTGTGTGAGAGAATTCTGGAAATCCAACTGGAAGCTGGACTGATGTGAACATTCACACTGAACATTACCAAAGTGTAGACTATTCTCTCATACATTCTTCTGATTCACAAGACAATTTCCTCTCAAACTGGATGAGATATGGACGCATAGGCTCTGTGGAATATGAATTGGGTTTGGTGCAGTGTAGGGAAATTAATGTTATGTTCTATATGCCTACTAGATAATGAGATATTAAATTATAATGTGCTCTGGGATTTTTCAACTGTATTTGTTTAATTATTTCTTGTTTGGAATCCTTTGTTTCTGACTTCTGTCGCTAATTAGAATTTTAGGGCCAGAGTATCCCCCTGAGAGGAAAAGAAATGCGCGGTGAGGTTTTCCCAGGGCATTTCCGCAGGATTTGTTCCCTCGATGGGGTGTGATTTGCCCTGTTTGATTCCCAAGACCTGCAGATATCCACCTGCCAGTGAAGCACCCCTGACCCCATCCCACTGCCATGGCAGTGTAGCTCCTTGCATGCTTACCTTGAATGAACAGGTCTGATCTATTGTAATGATGTGGCGCTATCAAAGAGGCGGGACTTACTAATGAGGAAATGGCTCCCGTATTCAAGCTGCATATATCTGCATGAATGTTCACTTCACTTGGCACCACTCTGTGAACACCAAACCTTCCGGCAGGCATGTATTTTTAAACAGATGGGATGAGTGTAGCCTGAGCCAAGAGAAACTTATATGTGAATCGGTTGTAAGTGTTAAGGGCAAGATTCCCACTTCGTGTTTTCAGCATCCCAGCAGGTACAATGGGCCAAATATTTAAAAGGTATAGACCCCACTTGAGCCTTTTATGCCCATATGACAGGGATATCACGCCCACTCCGTCAAATGTCTGGATGAGGAAAAGGGAAGACGCTTCTGAGAAACTGCCTGAATGGGGAAGGGTTCTCCAGCTGGTGTTTGCGAGGTAGCAGAGGGGAGAGGAGGAAGTGGTAGGCTAGCATTTTTCCACTGGGAAATGAGAGAACCTCCTCTAACTGCACTCAGAGAAGACAAGGTATGTGAAATCCAGGGCCAGAAAGAGAAATGTCTTGTTTTTATTTATGGACTTAGTCAAACTCAAGGATACATTTTTAACTTGTTTCCCTCTGATTAGCAGGTGCTATACTCTTTACTGTAGAGAAGCAAAGAAATGTTTTAATTCTATCTCCTGAAAAAAGAGGCTGGTTTTGTTACCTGAACCTGAGGGAACTCTGTTAGAGTCGGGTGATCTCTGCTGTGAGCTGGGGCTGAGCACTGTTGTTTTGTTTAAACTGGGATCTTCGAAAGAGCCTCAGGGTGCTGTGCCCAATTTTCAATGACTTTCCTTTATGCTACTTTGAAAATCTCGGCTTTAATGCAGATAACGATGTAAGCACTGCTGCCGCACCTTGGCATTTTTGAGTCATAGCCTACGTCTACACTACCCGCTTGAATCGGCGGGTAGAAATCGATCTCTCGGGGATCGAATTATCGCGTCTCGTCGGGACGCGACATTCGATCCCCGAATCGACACTTGTACTCCATCAGCGGAGGTGGGAGTAAGCGCCGTCGACAGGGGAGCCACGGAGGTCGATTTGCCGCCGTCCTTACAGCGGGGTAAGTTGGCTCCGATACGTCGAATTTAGCTACGCTATTCGCGTAGCTGAATTTGCGTATCTTAAATCGATCCTTCCCCGTAGTGAGGACGTAGCCATAGAGCTGAGTCAAAATATGGCACATCTCTAGTACTCTTGCAGATTGTTCATGTAATTACCTGTTTATCTACACAAGTACTTGACTTGCATGCACAAATGTGGGTTTTGTACACACAAATGAATGGAGTGGCATATGTATTTAGTTTTTATAGCCACTGTTGAACTAAACTTTTTGAAAATTTGACCAACTGTGAACAAATCCTTGGAAAACCTTTGCCTTAGTGTACAATGTGGCAACTTCAATAAAAGTGTTATGAGAGTGACTTATGTCTTTCTGTCTCTCTCTATATATAGACAGATACACACAAACACATATATAAACACACCCATACCCTATGTTAAAAAACATTATTAAAATTGCAAAGTCAAGCACTCAAAAGTTAGGAAATGCCAGAATGTCCAGCCTTTATTCAGTGTGCATTATGATAGTCCTTAATTATATGATCACATACTATTTTTGCCTGAGGCCCCCTGCTTCATTCAATGCACAGGATGGATGGTGCTCTCATAATGAGCAGCTGTTCGGTATTTTGTTTTCTTCTCATTGTTTAATGTGATCATGTAATTAAAGACTGAATTGTATTGTGTACACACAGCCAGTTCCAGCCCCTTACTCCCAGCCTACCCTCACACACCAGCTCCCAATCCCAGTCTCCTTGCTACCTAGGCCTAGCCCCAGTTTCTTTCTCCACCGCCAGTCACAATCTCATCAGACTCCTCATCCTAATCTAATCCTTTCCTTTCCCCCCAGTCCGGGCTTTGTCCCCTGTGTATTTGACTCAGACAGCTTCCTCCTCTACATGGTACCAACAGAGAAATTGTTAGGAGCACAGGAGGGACAGGCTCTGTGTTCTCAGTTGCAGTGCTTGCCCCACCCTAGCTTAGAAGCAGCCTTTAAAGGGAAAATCCCAGGATCATGCTCAGTAACGCTGTGGGACTGCATGATCTGGTCAGCAGTAGGAGCAGTGAGTGCGCCCAGCAAGGATGGAATTTTCAGATATTTTTAGCAGCCCTACATTTTATACTTTATTTTTTAGCTTACTTCAGGTTTCATTTTCAAGTGTCAAGACACATTTGCAATCAGTACAGCATATTTTTGTAAGACCAAAGCCAGGTGATATTGACCTGCTAAAATACAAACATGTATTTACTCTGGAGTGCTGTGTGACACTGCAGCAGCCTCATTAAAGCTTATTTAAATTTTTCTCTGGTATTTTTGTGTGTGTGCTAAACTATTCAATTCAGTTAAAAAAAATCATGAGCATCTTTTAAATTACCTCACTTTAGCTGTGCACTAAAAAATAGTGTTGGGCTGCCTATTGGCAGTGTTGTAACGCCAGGCAGAAGAGCCAGCTGTTAGGGGCATGACCAGACTCATAGATATTTCCTGATTTTGTTTGACTCTCATCATAAACACTGTAGATGTGGCCACCTGTAACAGCCTTTCAAGATCAAATGGTTAGCTGCCCTTTTTGTACTATAAACCATTTATTGAAGACTATAACACTGTAAAAACCTGATTATCTATAGTTACCTTTGAGCCATAGAAACATTCGGCTAGGCCTGGGGTCTTCTCAGGTTGCCAGGATTCTTTGCAGCTTTGGTGCATTGGATTGTCCTATCTTATCCCAAGCCCAGGACGTGGCAGGAATTAGCCATAGAATGTTGCATGTTACACATATGGATGGATGTCACTCTTGGAAAGATTTATGGAACTCCTTATGTGAACCTTATTCTTCCATGGGGGTAGGATTGTGGGGGGCAGAGGAGAAGAGGCTGATTGGGGGATTTCAGGTGGTTGTATAAATCCCTGTTAAACAGCTCTCACATTAATATTGCATAATTTTAGATCATGCTACTCTCTGGCATAGAATTGGAACTGTATTTGGGTGAATGTAAACACCAAACAACAGGTGGATATTTTCATTTAATATTATGTTTAATAAAAGCAGCAGCCTATTGGATAACCTGCTTATTTCATTATGTGGTGGCAGCATCACAGTACTCAATGATGTTATGATTATTTATTAAACTTATTTTCTTTTATTTAATTTAAAATCTTTGTCCTTGGCTTTAGGCCATCAATTAAACAATGCAATAAATGAATAAATTAAATAAAGTGATGAGTCATTTTCCATTTTCAACGGTTTATATTAAACTTAATTCAAAGATGTCTTTCTGTGTCTTGAAAGTTCTGTAGCCATATGTCACTTTGTTTCTGTCTTTCAGATTTTGCGTTATCTCACTTACTGTTCTTATTTAATTCTAAAAAGCTCACTGGGCGCTGTGAGTGCTCAGCACCTTTCAAAATCTGGCTACTTTAATTTAGGTGCCTAAGTATGGATTCAGGTGGCTAGCTTTAGGTACCCAGGTTTTAAAATGTTAGCCATAGTTTCTTATCAAAGTTATTAACATTTACAGTCCTCACTACTGGAGTTTCCTTCCCTGGTTGAGCCAAAGACACCAGAAAGGTCAAAGGGTAGGGACCAGGTAAAAAGCAGTCCACTGGTCCTCCAGGTTGGGAGTTGAGCAATAGCCAATAACCTACCCTCATATAAAAAAGTCAAATAACAGAAACACAAGGCAGCTCTGCTGGCAAACGGCATGCCAAAGTAATGGACTTTGTCTTGGAAGAAATGATGAGTCTTGAGGAAAGCCCTCATGAAGCCAAAACTTTGAGAAGCTTTTTGCTAAAATTAAAACAAACTATGAAAGTAGGTTTCTGGAATATTAGAACAATGGCTGCAACAACAAAATCCATACAGGTGATGAAAGAAATAGACAAATATAATCTAGATTTATTGAGTTTGCTACTGTTGATGGCCAGGAGCTGAGAAAAAGCAATATAAAAAGGCAAAGAAAGCCATAATATATTCCGAGAGGCAAGATGGTTACCACTCAGGGGAGTTGCATTAATTACAACTTCCAAAGCAGAAAAATCACTCATAGCCTAGGAGCCAATTAACAGCTGATTGCCCCAAGCTAGGTTTCAAACATGATATGTGAAAATGACAGTTATATAGCCTTATGCACCAATAGACAACTAGGATGATGAGATCAATTGTCTGCACACTCTGCTTAACAATATTCCCATGCATGACATCTGCTTAGTAATGGGGGATTTCAGTGCCAAGGCTATGGATGACAACAACAGAATGGAGAAAGCAATGGGCAAGCATGGACTTGGTTTCCAAAATCAGAACCATGAAAGACTGGTAGAACTATACCTAGTATCAGAGCTCATAATTAGTGGAACACAGTTCCCACCAAAGATATCCATAAAGTATCTTGGAATTCCCCAGATGAAGTCACCAGGAACAAGACTGGTCATCTATGTATTGGAATGAATTTAGATAATCCTTCCAGAACTTCTGAGGAGCCAATGTCAGAAGTAACCACAATTTATATGTGGCAAGACTTAACATCAAACTTAAGAAAATCCCCCTAAAAAGCATTAAGAAAATTGATAGTAAAAGGCTAATAGACAAGACATTACAGCTGCAATTTCAAATTGAATTGAAGAATAGATTTCAGGTGCTACAAAATTTATATCTTTTATAAGAAATCAGCAGTGATATGTCATGTTTTTTTCTGCTTGACAGTATCATAGATGCTGCAATAACTAGATGGTTTCCAGACATGCAAAGTTGAAGTCTGGATAAGTGAAGACACTTGGAACTGTTGGAAAGAAAGGAAACAAGCCAAAGCAAACATCAACACCCCAGAAGCACCTCTAGAAAAAGAAGCTGAAAAAAAAAATCTGTATAACACAAAAGACAAAGCAGTACAATGCAACACAAGAAGGGACAAGAAGAAATACATGGCTAACATTGCCAAAGAAATTGAAACAGCTGCTGAAAGAGATGAGAGTAAGAGATGAGTTATCAGCTCAACGAGGTCCTAGCTGTAAGTTTACACCAGTGGGAGGGTCTGTCAAGGGTGAACAAGGAAAGATCTTCACAACAGAAAGAACAAATAGAATGATGGGAGGAGCACATTGTACAGGTGTTAACAGACCAAACACCACAAGAAACTATTGATTTTCACAAAGAAATTATACTCCCAGAATCAGGGCCGGCTCCAGACACCAGCCCACCAAGCTTGTGCTTGGGGCGGCACCTGGAGGGGGCGGCGTGGTGCGGTGCTCTTGCTCCGGCTGCCAGGGAGAGCAGAGCCGCAGTGGGCTCGCCGCCTCCTCCCGGCGCTCTGGCCACTGGGGAGAGCGGAGCCCCGGCCAGGCTCGCCGCCCTCCCCCCGGCGCTCTGGCCGCCAAGGAGAGCGGAGCCCCAGCTGGGCTCTCCGCCCTCCTCCCGGCGCTCTGGCCATCAGGGAGAGCGGAGCCCCGATCGGGCTCTCCGCCCTCCTCCCGGGGCTCCGGCCGCCAGCGGAGCCACGGCGGGCTCGCTGCCCTCCCCCCGGCGCTCCGGCCGGTTGGGGAGAGCGGCCCGCGGCCGGGCTCGGCGCCCTCCCCTGCCGCACTCGGGGGGGGCGGGAGGCTTTTTTGCCTTGGGCAGCAAAAAAGCCAGAGCCTGCCCTGCCCAGAATTAAGCATTGTAACATCTTACATCACAAACAAAGAAGTAAAAAAGTTTAAACTTGGGAAAGCTGCAAATGAAGACCAAGTCACTGAGGAAATGCTGAAAGCTTGTGATGATAAGACCACTGATGATAATCTCTCAACTCTTCTACAAAGTAAGGGACAGGAAAAGCCTCCAGAACAATAGAAAAATGGTTTTATTGTCAAAATACTAAAGAAAGGTGACTTAAGCGACTGCAATAACCAGCAGGGCATTACACTCAGGGCTGGTGCAACCCATTAGGCGATCTAGGCGGTCGCCTAGGACACTAGCATTTCGGGGCGGCATTTCGGTTCCTTCGGCAGCAGCCGGATCTTTGGCTGCCCTGGTCATCATCGTCATTTAGGCGGAAGGAGCTGGGGCAAGGGGGCGCGGGGAGGGCCACCTGCAGCAAATAAGGGTGGGGGCGGCACGCAGGGGAACCGCTCCCCACCCCAGCTCACCTCTGCTCTGCCTCCTCCCCTGAGCACGCTGCCCCCACTCTGCTTCTCTCTCTCCCAGGCTTGCGGTGCCAAACAGCTGATTGGCGCCACAAGCCTGGGAGGCGGGAGAAGTGGAGCGGTGCCGGCGTGCTTGGGGAGGAGGTGGAGCAGAGGTGAGCTGGGGCGGGGAGCTGCTGCATGGCTCCCCAGGCCGGGGGGAGCTGCTGCGGGGGATGGGGGAGGCGCCTCCGGGCAGAGCTGGCGCGGGGGGGGGGGGGGGGGGGGGGGGGGGGGGGGGGGGCTGAGGGTGGAGAGCTGCCACAGGGCTCGAGGAGGGGGGAGCGCAAGGTGGAAGTTTTGCCTAGGGCGCGAATCATCCTTGCACCCTCCCTGATTACACTCCTTTTAATGAGAGGCAAAGTCTTCCCATTTTAAGCAGAATAAAGGAAGTGGTTGAAGCAAAGCTAAGGGGAAAGCAAGCTGGATTTTGACCCAGGAGATCGCATGTCGACCAGATTTTTCACCTTAAGAGTAATGATTGAAGATAGCATCGAATGGCAAAAACCATTTATCAGATGTCGTAGATTTCAAGAAAGCATTTGACAGCCTTCACTGTGATTCACACTGGAACATCTTGAAGTGTTACAGTATGCTGACAAAAATAATCGACATCATCAAGGCTGTATATCAAAGTGCAGCACGGACATTTAAAGTAAACTCAGGCTTGAGTGAATGCTCCAACATAGACACTGATGTCAAACAACAATGTATGCTCTTACCTGTGCTGTTTGACACTACCATTGACTTCGTTATGAGCAGAGGTGCAGATGGTTACAACACAGATATCACATATGTCAACAACAGTATAAGAGGTATATTTTGCTGACAACATAGTTCTTCTAAGTTACAGTTCAACCAATATGCAAGCAAAGACCAAAAGACTGTCCAGCATTGCAAAAAAGACAGAGTTAATAATCAGTATGAATAAATACATTTAAGGGGAACCCCAGTAACTCGCAACACAATCATTACTTTAGAAGGCAAACAAATAGAAGAGGTGAGTCCGTTCACCTACCTTGGGTAACATGTAAGCCAATAGGGATGTCCAGAAGGAAATAATATCATAAATTGGCAAGGTGGCAGCTGCGTTCAACAGTTTAAGATTTCATCATCGAAAATCTATAACTTAAAATCCGAAGTACAAATCTTCAACTCAGATGTAATTTCCATTTTAATACATGGATGTGAAATTGGGAAATTCATCAAAGGTATGGACAGGTATCTTAATGCCTTCCAAAGCAAATGCCTTAGGAAAATACTAGGTATTAAATGGAATTAATTTATAATAAATACTAAGATTCATCAGAATTCATCAAACCCTGATTTCCAAATTTATCCAAAAAAGATGGAACTATTTGGGACATATGTTAAGAATGAAGCTCGAGGGTCTGCCATGGCAGGTGTGCCACTGGGCAACTGGAGGAACATGTAAAGGAGCTGACTGAAACAATCCCTTCATTACTTAAAGATGGAAAACACACAGGACTTAATAAAATACAAAATGCAGCCCAGGAGACAGGGATGGCCAAGCCTTGTTCATGACATCTGATGGCTGGAGTTTAAGGCTGTGTGGTATTTCTTTAGTTCCATTGAGAGAGAGAAAAAGTGTGTGTACTGAATACAACTGTTTTGTCACTGGGAAATATTTTACAGGTGGGAACTAGCTATTACTAACAGATTTAGGAAAAAGCTTTCAAAATGTATGACAAAATCTCAAGGTTAAATATATCCTATTGTAAAAAGGCACTAATCATTGCTTCCTGGAGATGAACATTATAGGTTTCAATTTGTAGCTACAAAGCACTCAGTACACTCAGAAAATTGCATACTGTATATTAAGTGAATTGAGGACTCAAACAGATAAATGTGTTCAGTTTTTATATCCACTAGACAGTGGAAGAACTAGGGAAAAGCACCTACATTGACTTGGCTCCTAAGGGAAAATGCAGAAATTGCTAAGTAAGAAACCCCCAACACATAAGAGTTCAAACATGTACAGTGTAGACCAATTTGACCTGCACATAAGCAATCATAACTATGCTGCATCCAAACTCAAGTGCTTGTAAAAAAAAAGAATTGAAAACTTCACTAGCTTTAAATCAGTGAATGTGCGGCAATCACAGGCTCCCTTATAGCTTGCAAAAATGACCTGCTTAAAGTAAATTGAAGCCCTTTGATAGTTCAGATAGCTCTACAATTCACATGCTTAGAATGGTGATCACCTTCAAATTTAAGTACTTTATTTAAGAGCTTCAATAATTTTAAATTGCTATTTGCCGCAGAGTGACAGACAGTGATTTGAGAGCTTCAATATTTTAAAAACACGTCAATGTTTGGTTTTAGGTACTATTTTTTCTATAGCAGGCCACGGAAAACTGCTTCAGTTCTCCAGATAAACACTGAAAAATAAGAAATGTAGCTATAACCAACTACTTTTGTTAAGATACAGGGGTGAAAATCATAGGCAACTGCATAGCTGCTTACGTCTGAGGGAGTTCTTGTGGACCACACACTCACTACTCTGAGTCTGCCCTCTTCTGTAAATGGCTGGACTAACTCTCCTCTGTGAGCCATGGAAGATAATAGGGAGAGAACGCATGGAATTTATATGAATGTCAGGGCAGTGAGGGGAGACTACCTTCCTCCTTTACCATCCTGCTGTGAGGCTTGCACAGATCAGCTTTACGGTATAAGGTATTTGTAATTAGCTTAACACCGTAGCCCCAAAGTGCCAAATATAGAAATAAAGACTCAAAGGTTTATCATACTTGGACTCTTTCCCACTTCTGGGTTCAGTCACTTTAACATGCGGGGGTTTTTTTAGGCCTCAATCTAAATTCAATGCGAACCCTTTCATTGATTTCAGTGGGCTTTGGACTGGGCCCTTAGTCTTTGGGGTCATTTATTGCCAGAAGGCTTTTTAGCAAGAAGGTTGATTTTCTATTGCATTCTGAAAAAATGTCCTGCTTCTCCCTCATCGTGGCCATTTGCAGGGGAAAGGTGAAATGATTATCAGGGTTTATCCTTCAGTGTTGCTATAATGTGGACAAGTTACTCTTGGTCTGTATGGCCAGTTTCAATATTTTATCTATGACAGTCTAACATTAGCCATCTGAGGATTAATGTTGGGGGGATACACCATACATGTCTACTTTTCCTTAATAGGATACAGGCTGTCTAAGACAGTGTGTTATAATAAGGACCACTGCCCACCCCCTTCCTCTACAGAAACAGAGGGCTCATTTGTGATGGTGTAGTCCTGCTGCAGAGAGAAAGGTTTCAAAAAGGGGGTGTGCACACCATCTGCACCGGTATTTAGGCAGTCAGGCCAGTCGGAGTTGGGGAGAGGAACCCCCACATGCATAGGGCCTCATGCAAGCTACCTCAGCTGTTGAACTAAAAATCGGCATCATGAAATAGCTTTGTGGCCTTGGTGCAGAGGTGAGGGGCAAAATTTCTCCCCAGAAGACCTCCCATGTCCCCAAGTGCCTGGCCTGGGCTCTAGATTTGATGCTCAGCTTCTTGAAGGAGTCAGCATATAAAGAGAGTAGTTAGAGTTGCAGTCATTCAACTAGTGTTTTAGGTAAACTAGCCTAGAGAAAATGTAGTCTTGCCCCACTCATATCTGTTCAGAGTGCGGCTGAAAAGAGCATTTTCCTAGCTTACCACTGTGACTGTTACACTTCTTTTTGAATCCCTCGACTGGTTCTCCTGTGTGTATTGCAACAAACATAAGCTGATAGTTTTCATTCCCAAGGCCCTTCACAAACTATGCCCACCCTACCTATCATTTATCTTTTGCTTTCAACATGACAACTCCCACCTCTGATTGACCCATGGTACGAGTTCCCATTATTCAGTTTTGAAACAAGTACCTTCGTATTTCTCCCATGCTGCTCCTCATGCCTGGGAAGGGCTCCCCCTAAACATCTGCAAGACTAAACCCTTGTTCTCCTTCAAATCCCTCCTTAAATCTCTCCTTTGATGTGATGCCTACAAAAAACTTTACAACTGTCAGGGCTGCTGCTGTGCTATGACCGCTGCCTAGCATGCTGACCAATATTGTCTTACTGTTTCTTGCATGCCCATCTGTATCCATCTGCTTTCTCTCATCTTACACTTAAATTGTTAGCTCTTTGAGGCAGGGACTGTCTTTTTCCCCTGTGTTTGTACAGCATCTAGCACCTGATCCATGACTAGGATTTTTAGGTGCTATGGTGATACAAATAAATAATAATAATAATAATAATAATAATAATATTCAAAAGTAAATTTAAGAAATATAAGGTGTAATTTAAAGTTTAGGCACCTTTAATTTGGGACCATCCACATTGGGTGGGGGGTTCTGCTTGTGTTTGCTGAACACTATTATACCCAGGCAGTCTAATCTGGTTTAAACATGATTTGTTTCTATGCACATTGATTAGCTGAGCTTAAACTATGTAAACACAGTTTTAAACCAATTTAATAGTTGTGTTTTGTGCCTCAGCGTGGCCAGGGCACTGGACAGCCAGCCCTCATGGCAGAAATTGACTGATCTCACTTAACTTGGCAGTATTAAAGAGGTAAAAAGCAATCTTTATTTAAGGATAAACTAAACTTTTTTCCATTTGTCAGGCTATGACATCAGACAAGGATCACGTGTCTCTCTGCCTACTTTCTCCTGGAACACACATTTGTTATGACTAATCCAAGTAAAATCCTATTTTCCAACTATGGTTTAGTTCCTTTGACAATATCCCAGGGAACTGCAGGAGTATGAGCCAATGTCCTACATGTTTAACTTTTTCTGTAGCACTCCCTTCCAAGAATCTAGCATGATGCTGTGGTTAGTTGTAATGACCTTTTTCAACCATATCTACTAACATTGAAGCATACTTTTTTCCCCTGTGTTTCATATGAAACTCCAGACTTCTCCGCCTTCAGCTCTGGCTGGGTCTTGTAAGCAGGTCAAGAGCATTTTGTGATTGATCATGTTGAAGGCTGCGAAGATGTCAAGTAGTATATGCATCCATTTAGCCTCTAATCACAGGAACCTAGGAATTGCCATAGTGGATTGGACCTGTGTTCAGTCTAGTTCCATTTCCTGTTTTTGACAGTGACCAGTAATAGGTGCTTAAGAGGAAGGTGTTAGAAATCCAAGTGGATAGTTAAGGAATATGGTCCAGATCCTTAAAGTTATGTACCTAATCCTATTAAAATCAGTAGGTGTTAGGTGCCTAAATATCTTTGAGGATCTGGGCCTATCTGCTGATAGGGAAAATTCCTTCCTAAATGCAAACAGTCAAAGGTTGGCTCTGAAGCCTAAAGTTTTGTATCCCTTCTAATTTTTTATCCAATGTAATGTAACTTTAAATAGCTATAAGGTGGTTTATGCATCAGTGCTATCTGAGCCTTCTCCTTTCCATGTCCTGGTCTGAAGCCTGATTGTGAGGGGTTTAAATCACTGGCAGATGTCACATGATTTTTGAATTTGGTTCTCACTTCTTGAGGATTTTGCCTTAAGAAAGGGAAGTTGGAGGGATTTTCAACATCACACATGGGTTTGTTGGGAATTGGGTGGATTATCATATTTTCGTGAAGCATGATAGGTTAGTTTCTTTGAAGGAGACATTGATAATCTCCATCCCTGGTCCCTCTGCTTGCTTTCTCTAGCTTTTCACTGTGATGTTATTACTGGCACATGTTTTCCTTGTGTCCATATTTAAAGTCTGGTCTGTTTACAAAATCCCCTGTGTTTGATTACAAATTTGAGTTATTTCTGTTGACTAATACTGCATACTGAGTGTACTGTTGCCCAAGGTAAAGTTATTTACTATAGGAAATTCTGAGAAAAGAGTCCTTGGAGTTTGCTGGTAAATACAGAAAACTATAACTGAACAAAGTCATTTGTATAAGTCCACCATGGTATAGTAATATCTATTGGTGATAACCAGTGAAACCTTCATAGTGTACTTCTATAGTGTGAAATGAAAACAGATTTACATGACCACACACTTGAGCTGGTGTTCCATCCAGTTGAGTGTAAAGGAGGCGGTCACAGTAATGGGAGAGCAGGGAAACATGGGATAGTATTGTGTACAGACAGTTTATTTTAATGTCTTGCACAGAAGCTATTATTTTTGTTAAGTTTACTCCATACAGTACATTTGCTTTTGTAAAAACATTGTGCAGCTATGTTGAAAGGAATTGTTTTAACTTTGGCATTGTTTCTTCTGTTCAATTTCATCAGTAAATTGCAGCAGATGTCTGGTTGTCATGACAAAATTGCACATCTGTATTTTAAAGGCTGGAAGATGTGCTTTGTGGTTTTCCCACGGGTGTTACTTTGTCGTGATAACTGCACTCGGATAATTGGCCGGCTCCCATAACAATCGATATCATAGTGAACACTTTTAATTTCAGTGTGAGGTGAAGGAGAAGAAAATGAATTCCAAAGCTGAGAGTGCTGAGCAGCATTTCAGATTCACCTAGCGGTTTACATAACTTAATCTGCCATGGCAGAACATTCATAACCCAATCACAGTGTTTAGTGTGAGCAGTTTTATAATTTAACAGCATGGGGAAAACCTGTGAGCAGCACTGTGGACTCCTCTTTGAAGAAAAGATATAGTGTAGTTCTTCCGAATTACAGGATTTTCTATTGTGAAAAAGCTAGCAACAATTGTGTTCAATTAGTATGTCTCATTTTTATACTATGAAATGAAATTAAATGAAAAACTAAGACTAACTACAAAAGTGTGCTGTATTTTGATTGTTATGAAACCACAGTTATATTTTAGCTGGAACCCTATATGCCAAAAAGCCACAGAAAATACTGCTCCTATAAATATAGATAGCAATGTGAGGGGTGGATGATTCGGTAGAAAGAATAACAGGGTTTTACTGGCAAATGGGTGATATTTTGAATACTTATAATTTATTTACTCTACCTATCTTAAAATTTCAGCCTATAAATTATACATGAAACTGAATATTATAGTGCAGGAGAAAACTAAAATGGCAAGTATTTATTTTCAGCTCTTACATCCTTATTTATAAACAAGAGCTGCTCTTTAACATCCAGGTGTAACAGATAGCTCTATGTAGATATCTAATTTATAATTTTGTACTAAACTTCTGGCCCTTTCATTAATTTCTGAATGAATAACTTGTATTGGTTTTAAGGCAAACTCGCTCAGAAAGGCTGACTTGCTAAAGATGCCCAAATTGTGCCAATGGTGTATTAGGAGCCATTATGGGACTCCTTAATTACCTCAATTCAGCAAAGTACTTAAGCATGTGCTTAATTTAAGAACATGCTGAAGTTCACCACTATTCAGCAAAACGCTTATGTATGCACTTAAATCTTCAGTGGAACTTAAGCACATGCTTAAAGGAAAGTATGTTGTTTTTGCTGAAACAGGGCCTCAAAACTGTTTGAATGCCTTTACATGCAAAACCGGAAAGGGACAATTCAAAGAGGATATTGCTTATTGTCCACACATCTTATGGGATTTAATGAAAGATACAGCAAACCCAACCTGGCTTTGGAAAATAATGTAAGGTATAACTGGACTCTTTATACGCTGGGCAGGGGGTGAGTCTGACACAATGAAAGGACCTGATTTTTCTATGAAGAAGACAGACCCACCTTGACACACAAACTTATTGGATTCCCCTCAAACCTTCCTTAGATGTGATTTTTTTGCTAGAGGATTTTTTGAGAGAGGATTTGGCTAAAGACACCCAGGCTACCATCAAGCTGAGAGTCAAATCACTTTTATCTTTCTGTCCTGGTAATACTTCCATATTTGGTAACCTGAACTCACTGGCCAGCTGTTTTTAGCAATATTAGTGCATGATGTGTATTCACTGGACTAACTTTTAATGATATTTTAAATCTTTCACTTACGCGCTGTGTTTTTATTTAAGACACCACATGGATAGGAGATGAAGCTGTTAAATTGGGATGCTTGTTATTGTGTCTCCTCATAGAGAAGGGAGCTAACTATGGAAGAAGTGAAGTAACCACTTAGGTACTATATTAGCAGCAAGGAAATTGCAATTCTCCTCTCCATGGTGTCTGAAAAGAACTGGCACAAGACAACATGGGGACACAACAAGAATTCAATGGCCCGAGGGGTATGAGGCTTAGTAATACAAGGTTTAATATTCAGCCAGCCACCTGTCAGGGTCAAAAAGAGATTCATACACACTCCTCCCCAATGTATTCTGGGTTTTTGTTTGTTTGTCTCCTTCCTCTGAAGCATCAGAGATGGCTGTGGCTGGTGATGGGACACTGGATGCGGTGGGTCAGGGCTCTGAGGTGGCACTGAGCATTCTATCTCTCAGGTGCTTGGCTGGCTGGCTCTTGCTCACAGGCTCAGGGTCTGACAGATTGTCATATGTGGGGCTAGGAAGGAATGTTCCCCCCAGGTCAGAATGGCAGTGAGCTTGGGGGATTTTCACTTTCCTCTGCAGTATGGGGGTGCAGGTCACTTGCCAGGATTATCTGGGCATATCTCCACAGGCGCCAACTTTTCAAACTGCTGGGGGGTGCTCGACCCCTAGCTCTGCCCCAGGACCTGCCCCCACTCCACCCCGTCCCCAAGGCCCCACCATGCCTCTTCCCACCACTGCTCCACCTCTGCCCTGCCTTTCCCACCCAGTTCCACCCCCTCCCCCAAGCGTGATACATCCTCGCTCCTCCCCCCTCCTGCCCAGCCTCCCTGCACGTGGCTAAACAGGTGATTGTGGCGGCGGGGTGGGAGGCGCGGGGAGGGAGGGAGAGGTGCTAATTTGCGGGGCCTGCTGGCGGGCAGGAAGTACTGGGGGGTTGGGGGGAGCTGATGAGGGACTGCCACTGGGTGCTCAGCACCCACCATTTTCCCCCCTGGGTGCTCCAGCCCCAGAGCACCCAAGGAGTCCGCGGCTATGCATATCTCACCGAATCATCTCTCTGCCATTGCAGGGGCCTCCACCTTGGTGCACTTCAATCCCTCCTATTCTCTCCCTGTGGCACATACAAATCTAGACTCCTGAGGGCAGTAATACTTTGGTCTAATTTTGGTTGTTGGATTTAGTGTGTGAGTGCTGGGTGGTGGTGGTGTCCTGTGATATTCAGGAAGTCAGATTAGATGATCTGGTGGTTCCTTCTGGCCTTAAACTCTATGACTGTAACCTGTAACATCATATCCCCCAGTAGTTTACATGATATTGCTTTCAGTTGTGATATTGTAAAATAAAACAGTGCTGTGAATATTTGTATCTGCGTGCAAAAATCACAAGCTGTAGCTTACAACAGTGAAGACATATATAGATCTTCATTTGTTTACAAAGGTCATTTGCTTCTTATGAAAATTTAAAAAAGTTAAAATACCCTACATTTCAAGTAAACAGCAAAAGTCCCAGTCCTTTGTCAAGCAAACGCTTCTTTAACTTCATTGGGAGCTCGCCTGAATAAGGATGAAGGATTGAAGCCATGTTATGTATAATGATTTATTTACAGTCCCATCGAGTTTTATATGTCTATGCTTGTATGTATATAATTCTATCAGTCTTAGGTTGTACGTATAGGTCAATATGAGGAGCATAAAGTGAAAGATCTTTGCTGTACTATTTTGTATACAGTAATTGCCATTATAAAGTTATTATTCACTTACAATTGCCACTCGCTTCCATCCGAGGTGCCGGAACAGTGCCCCTATGCTGAGAATAGGAAATAGCGGTGTACCGAAGCTGTTTCATGTCTATTGGCAAACATTAACTTTAATGATAACCACTGTATAGCCTGCACTGTATAAATGACCCAGTCTCCCATGCAGTAAGTCAAAAGGAAAGAAGATTTATCATCTGAAAAATATGTTCCAAGTAGCTCCTATACAATCTTTTCTGTTCCATCCCCCTTCTTTTCTACATCATGATGTGTAACTATGAAAATAAAAGGTTAAAATAAGTTTTATTAGGGTTTTTTATTTTAGAAAACAATTGAGTGATTGAAAATGCTGTAAAATGTCCATTTTGTACAGAAACTCCTGCTTAAAGGTAGGAAGGATAGACTAGTGGCTAGGGCATGGAACTAGCACTTGAGAGACCTGGGTTCAGTTCTGTGTGCTGCCATAGACTTCCTATGTGAACTTGGGCAGTTCACTTAATACAGCATTTGCCTCAGCTCCTCACCTAGAAAATGGGGACAGAGATGTTGTGAGGATAAAAATCCACTTATAAATGTGAAGTACTCAGATACTATGGTGGTGAGAGTATATAAATACCAAGATACCTATGTAACTGGACTTTTTATTTGCTAAGAATGTTGTGAGGAAAAAATGTTGACAATACCCTGACGGGTCCCTAATATGTAAAATACTATTCACTGTCACAATATGGATTTGTTACTATTTCAGATTGTTTGGAGTGAGAGAAATGTAGCTAAAACAGAGATTTTATATGTGAAAAGAATGAAATTTATCATGAGTATTAAAAATTCTAATGAGATAAAAGCCAATTATTGAGAATTCAGGTGGTTATTCTGATCACACTTAGATATGTGGCAGCTTAAGTAAACATCTCAGACTCAGACAGCTCCATTAATTAATTATAGCTCTGTATTCCAGCACATGCTTGGAAGTTCTAATACCCATGTAGAATATTTATAAGGAACATGTCTTTAGCAAGTCTAAACAAACAGACTTTAATGTGTGGGTAATGATAAGAGACTTTTACTTTTTCTTTGTGTGTACACACGTACACACACACACACACACAAACAAAAGTAAAAGTCTCTTCTTATTTATAATGTGTGTGTGTACATATACGTAGTCTTACTCCTATTTTCCTGTTAAATAGCAATGGTACTATAGATGTAGAAGTGTTGCACTGTATATTGTGCTTCACCACAGTGAAAGATATTTAAAATATCTTTTTAGTACCTTTTAAAAAGTGTGTCTGAAGAGGGCAGCCTTTCCTCATATACTTGAAATTTTCTTAATTTGAAAAGGTTACTTTGTGTTGTGCAAATTATTTGTGTTACAAAGTACATGTTCACAGTCTTGAGTGTGCCATTCATAATTACTTCTGTTTTCCTTGAAATGTCTTTCCTCATCAAAATCAGTTACTTTTTTTTAAAAAGTACCTAACCTATATATTAAAATAAAGTACTTTTTCCTTCCTAATTCTTTATTTATAGAGATTTAATTAGGATTTTAGTAGGAATGTCCTGATTTCAATAGGAAGGTTATCAGCAAGCATCTGAAGATGATGTGTAGGTACTGTTTATTCAATTTACACTCTAGAAAATGAGTATCTTTAAATACTAAAAATGTATGTACTTAGACTGAGAAAACATTCTGTCTTCCTTATTGACAGTTCTCCTTATCTTTCATGTTTTCAATCCTGAACAGCTCTCCAGATTTCAAAAAGAAGAGCTAGCCTGAAAGCCCATGCAGGGCTGTTACATCTAATATTTTATGCTTTAATCGCAAGGAAATATTTTAAAAGTTTCCTAAGAGCAGATATGCTATCAGGGCTAGGTGAATGGCTACTCCAGATTGAGCAATTAGTGTGATAGATTTAAGGGGCTCTTAGAAGAATTTATCACTGAGGTGACCCTCGATCATTGTGTAGGGAGGGGCACTGAAGACTCTAGAATGATGTATTTTCACATTTCGCTGCTGCAGCCGCTATGTTGCGTTTACCCTCTTGCAGTGACAGATGAATTTGAATGCCTGTCTCACCTTCCCTTGTGTCATGAGTTAGATTCCGTGATAGGCCTAGGGGAGAATCAGAAGGAGCTGAATAGAATGAGAGAGAATGAGAACAAGCAAAGGGACTCTTTAACAATGAAACAAATCTTTAGGCTTATTTTCATAGAAGAGTTTTAAACAGAGATGTAGATGGAGTCAGTAGTGCGTCTACGATTGTGTAGTTAGGTCGTTGGTTGGGTCTGGTATGTAAATAAGCACACTGTGCAAATATGTGTTATGCAAATTAGCTGAATCTTTATAAAAAGACAATGAATTACACAACATCTAATGCTTTGCATAGGCAATAACATTCAAGAGCTTGGCTTCCATGCAAAACAGTTGTATTTTCTATCAGCTGGTGAAAATCTAGGGTCAACCCTTGATTAATTAATATCAGTGCTAATCTAAAATAAGCCATTGATATAGTGTTTTGGCAGTTTTTTTGGTAAACCAGAGTGAAAAAGAATTATTCACCATTAGCCGCAGTCATAAGTAGAGTAGCAAATATTTGCAACATGTTGATGTAGCAAAAGAATATTGGTTTATACTGGGTATTAGGTATGGCTTCCTTTTCTTGCCAGTATCTCCTCTATTACTGGTGTTCAATAGAGACTTCTTGTTTATCAGCAGCTAAATATGGCAAGTTGTGCCTAACTGATTGTTCAAGTTCACTGTAGTTTACACAGGCAGAAAAGCAATAAACCGGTACTCAATTTTGCTGTAATTGGTGGGAGAAAAGTGAAAATGTGAATTAACACATCCTTGTCAATAACCATGAGGAGTCCTTTCCCTGCTAAATGGTCAGAAACATTGCCCTTTTGGTTGAGTGGATTTTGTTGCTTTTCGCAATTGTACCTCAATAGTTGTGAGTGGTAGAAACCTCAGTAAGTGTGCTTAGAACCAAGTCTAGACAGTTGCTTGCACAGTGGGCATAAAGTACTCACTTTGAATCAGTGCCTGAGCTTCAATAAAAATGTCCACTCATTGCACTAGCTCCATCAAAGCTCAAACCCACAAATTCACTGAGATTCACTCCTGTGGTTGGCAGCTCAGTCAATATCTCCCCAGCTCTGTCTCTTCCTGTCACAACATTGATTCTGTAAGCTAGAGGAAGAAATCTCTGGTGACATAGGGCACAAACCTTAAGCACAGAATTCTTTTTCTTTTTTACACTGCCTATTGTTTAATCTGCAATTTCCAGCTATATCTCTCATCAGTGTGCCTTTTATATCTCGATCATCATATTCACATCAGCTGATTTTGAATGTTTTTTTGCTTGATATTGGACATTTTTTGGACTATATAATTGTTGATTCTCCAGCTTCTTGTCATCAGTGCACAAAAAATGCTCAGGTTGGATAACATCATTCTGAAATGTTGACTAACAAAGTCATAACATACCCTATGACTCTGCAGAAAAGACAACAAATTTTGGCCAGCTACCATACTGTGCTTTTACATTATCAGTAGAGCATCCTGCTCTCGCTCTGAATGCTCAGTCATGACCACAATGGGGTTAGCAGTACCTGCTCCATAGTTAGGTTGAAATTATAAGTCCAATTTTCAAGTCCATGTTCCCATTACAAGTCCAATTTTCAACCCTTGTCATTGCCTCCAACTTCGAAAGAAGAAAACGATTCCCTGGAAATTCCTCATGCTGCTACTCCTCCCAAGGTAGATTTTTTTCATGGCAATTATTTTGTGGGGAAGAGGGGGAAACCAGGAAATGAATTTTAAATCGATGGTGCTTAAAACTGTCATGGACTTTTTGAAAGTGTTCGTAACTTGTTTTCCCTCATTCTGTCTCCAAGATGGGTTTGTTCACAAACTTCAAACTTTGGCCTTGCAGATTTTGGCCTTTTAAAAGGATGTTTTAATGTGTGTACTGGGGGAGAGGTGGGCAGGAGAATGGCAAAGGGATGAACTCAGACTCATGGGAGAATAGTAAGTCCATAAAGAACTTATGATAGGGGTATATATGTCACACTAAGATAGGCAGTGAAGAGGATTAGTTAGGGGCCCCTTTATAGCAGGAATGGAGAATCTGCTTCAAAGCCTATTGAGGCCAGTGGAAAGACTCCCTTTGGAGTTTTGGGCTTTGGATCAGCCCCAAAAGAGGAGGCTGGGGTGAGATTCCTAAGTGGGAGACAGTCCAGGTAGGAAACAACAAAGTTAGGACCCCTAAGGCCAGACCAAGAAGCAAGGATAAACTGACCTTCTTGGTTACTTATGAGGATTATATTGATTTTTAAAGGCTTTGTAAATTATGGATGTTTGTTAGTTCTCTTGGTTGAAGAAAACCATTTTTTGGCTGCCATTTTTTTTCATTTGGATGAGATGGGATCTAACAAGTGTAGCTAGATGGTCACCTCTTTTAATTTCGTGTCTAGTAGAAGTGAAAAACTTGTTTGCTTGTTTGTTTTTTAAACACTACTGCAAAAAGAGTTGATGTAGTCCATGAGTTGAATCCTAGCTCTATTGAAGTTAATAGCAAAATTACCATTGATATCAGTGGGGCCAGGATTTCACCCAATAATCACTTTTTTCTGCCATAACTGCAAAGGGAAATTATAGTGCTCGACAGTGCAGGTTGTTTTTTTATTTGTTTGTTTATTTCTGTCTTTAAACTCCAGCTGTAGAAGCCACCAAACAAAATAAGAAGCAAGTTAACCAACAAGACTGTGTTTGTCAGCAAATAGCTTTTGAATAACTGTATCTTTTTAACATGACTTTATTGGTTCTTCCTATCATAAGCAATAGACATTCAAAAGGTTTAGCTTGTCTGAAGAAGGTTCTCACAGAAGCAAGCTTTATGCCTAAAACTATTATAATGTTGCTTCAAGTCACTATACTGCTGTTCAGCAAGAAAACTCTTGAATTCAGTGGCTAATGCATGGAAAATCTATGGGAATTACAAATAAAATGTATATATGTATTGCATGGGTTACAATAAATTCTGATTTCTGAGCCAGTCGAAATAATTGGCCAGATCCTGAAATTCTTATTCACTACTTTGTATGCAGTGTTGGTGTATTGGTCCCAGGATATTAGAGAGACAAAGTGGGTGAGGTAATATCTTTTACTGGACCAAATTCTGTGGATGAGAGAGAGACGCTTTCAAGCTTACACAGAACTCTTCTTCAGGTCTGGGAAACTAACTCGGGGGTGTCACTGCTAAATACAAGGTGGAACAGATTATTTAGCATAAGTAGTTAACACATATTTCGAGGGACCATTCAAGGTGAAGTGACCTGTTGACACTCCTCCAGTCATAGGGAGGAAAGGAGGGAGCGGGAATTTTAAGTGCGTTATAGATTGTTGTAATAAGCTATAAATCCAGTGTCTCTATTCAGTCTGTGATTTTTAGTGTCTAGTAAAGTTATGAATTCACACTTGAGACCTTTATGTTCATGCCCACAGCATCCACATGGACGAGTTACAGCGCAGCGCTTTGGGGTGGGTTGCTATTCACATCCCCTTAGTCTGAACTGCCGGGCAGGGCAATCATGCCCTTAGGTAAAATAGTTTTTTTTCTCTTAATTAATTGGCCTCTCAGAGTTGGTAAGACAACTCCCACCTGTTTATGCTCTCTGTATGTGTGTATATATATCTCCTCAATATATGTTCCATTCTATATGCATCCGAAGAAGTGGGCTGTAGTCCACGAAAGCTTATGCTCTAATAAATTTGTTAGTCTCTAAGGTGCCACAAGTACTCCTGTTCTTCTCTAAGCAACATAGTTATACCGACCAAACCCCCAAGGCACAGGGTGTTATGTCAACAGGAGGACTTCTCCCATTGACATAGCTGCCACCTGTGGGGAACGTAGATTAAGTACACCAACAGGAGATGCTTTCCCGTCGGCATAGGAGCGTCTCTACTTAAGCGCTACAGTGGCGTAGCTGCATCGGTGCAGCTGTGCTAATGCAGCATTTTAAGTGTAGACTTGCCCTTTAGGTCTTCCAAAAGTAAAAAGCAGTACAAATTATTTCTGCCACTGGAGTAAGCAAATGGGACTAAACATACACTGGAAACAGATTTATTGAATAAGAAGGTACCACTATTGCATAGTTGCTTTTCTGATGGTGATCATGCTGTCTGGAGCAGCTCATAAATGTGAGTGCCAATCTTAGGGCAGACTGTCAGAAAATAGGGCAGACTCCCCAAATGGGTGGTATGTTCTGTGATTAGATTTCACCAAGCCAGTAACAAATGTGCACTCCTGAATCATCATACCAGTATTACCATGGAGTTACAGACAGTCCCCTAAGGCTCTCCAGCCTATCTTGCCACCCAGACAAATAGGTCTTTGTGAGAAAAGGTTATTTAAACCTAAAATCACACCACCTCAGGTTATTCCCTATCCCGAAGAATCAGTTACTTACCCCAGATCAATTGGTACTCTGGATCTCACACCAAAAACAGTGTTGGCAGCCAATTCTCTAATAAACTAACTAAAAATTTATTAGCTAAGAAAAAGAAATGACAGTTATTGAGAGGTTAAAGCAGGTAAAATAGCAGGTAAAATGAGTCGAAGTTTGTAAGTCCAAAATGATAGCAGAGATGTAATAAATTGCCAGTTTCCAAAATTCTCTCATGGTATCCAGAATAACTGTGGGGATCTCTGGCTACTCATTCAGTATTTCCACCTTGGAATCCAAACAGTCCAGAGATACAGGGCTGTTCCTTGAATCAATATTTATAGTTTCTTTTCCAGAAAACTATCTGAACAGTGTCTTTACGCATGTGGCTTTTCCTTTCATGACAATGGATAGGAAGTACAGACTGAGGCCGTTTCTACACTTACCAGTTTGTAGTGGCTGTAAGAGCGCTTGTGTAGCCACGTTATGCCGATGGAAGAGAGTTCTCCCATTGACATAATAAAACCAGCTCAACAAGTGGCGGTAGCTATGTCATCTGCCGCCGACATAGCACTATGCACACGAGCACTTATGCTGGCAAAACTCATGTCACTCAGGGGTGTGTTTTTTTCCACACTCCTGACCAACAAAAGTTTGGCTGACATAGGCCATGTCTACACTTGCACGTAAGTCTATGAATTCCCATTGTTGAGCTCAATGGCCCTTGCTCTGAGATTAGTGTGATGGTGTGTCACAGTTAGCACTCTTCTTCATTCAGAGTTCCAAGGCTCCAATCGCGTTTGATGGGTAATTTAGTTACAGGGATATACACAATGTAAATGTAATTACAGGGGTATACACAATGTAAGTGTAATGTAACAGCAAATAATCTTCCATTAGTTTTCACATCAAACATCTTCTCATCTTAACACTAACACACATTTTGATCTAGGGTTATCTAATTACATAATGTAGTGCAATAGCAACCAATAGGTTATAGATAAGTGAAAACAGTACCATTAATATTTCCTTTAAACTATAGCAATGGTGCCGAACCTTATTACACAGGAAAAACCACATAAACCTAAGCGCAACCTTGTGTGGGCCAAACAGATTTTACATATTTTAATAAGATTTAAAGTCCCCTATATTGATTTATATTTTACGTTCAGCTTGTTTCGTATGTATTTAGATAGGTTATTTCTATGTACAGTATTGTCTGTTTACACAGTTGTATAAACTAAAATGATGTAAACATGACAACAAAAATGCTAATGAATCGGCCGACAGTATATTGTGTTGAAGCAGGCTGCGGGCCTTATAAAATGCCATGTACCGCCTGCAGGCTGTAGGCTATATACACAAGTGAATTGGCCTGATTACACTACAATATCTTTTGACACACCTTTGAATTCTATTAGCATATGAGTCAATTAGCTTGAATACACACTAATACACTTAACACTTCTTTGATAGTCACACAGAAGTGAATTGGCCTATGGCCATGGCCTGTGCTGGTCTGTCAGTGTCACCTTGATAATCACACTTTAAAACCTAGGAGATGGCAAATTGCCTAGGTTTACTGGTAGGAAGAACAACATACAGTCAATGTCTACTTTTATTATGAGGACACCCATGTCAGAAGACGTGCTACATTAATTAGCTGATTGAAAACTGCAAAAAAAAAAAAAAATTTTTACCTTTTTGCATTTTGGAATTTGAAAAATTTCAACTTGCAGTATGGTAAAAAATTGTCCCCTTTTTTTCTTAGTTTTGAAATTTGGCATTATGTTGAAATTTGAAAGGCTGTAACCAGCTCTAATGGGTTCAAACATGAATCAGCCATAACATATAGTCTTCAATCTGTAGTCATTGATGGACTCACACTATTACCTTACCCATAGATTATCCTATGTTACCTGGGCCCTCTTTTAGGGCCTGTGACGTTATTAATATAACCTGTGACCGTATAGATCATTGTTGCAACCACTGTTGTATATTTGCAGCAAATATTGTACAAAGATTGTCGTGTAAGGTGTCTATGGAAAGGTTATGATTTGCTGATTATAATTATACTATCTGTATGGGTGTATCATTTTTGTAGTTGAAGTTATGAATATTGGCTATGAAATCTAATCAGCTTCTTGAGAAAGGAATTTGCAAATTAAGTGCCCAGTCAAGAAACACTTAATGGACAATGGACCTTGGGTGACTCCAATCCACATAAGAAGTCTTCCTAGGGACGTTCAAGATAGCATGTGAGCAATGGCTGCCGCCTGTAAAGAACTGAGTCATGCGCGGACATGTGACTTGCCCACGTGACTCCAAACTCCATTTTGCTGTAATTTTCCACAGTAAGAACAAAGAGGTGGAAGAGACTATAAAAGGCAGCTGCCTCATCTCCATCTTCTTGCCTCTGCTTCTTGCCTCTGGAGGGACTTCGCTACAAATGGAAGCTCTGAACAAATGACTGAATGACCCATCAACTCCAGAGATTTGATTTGAACCTGCAGTTTATTCCACCACTGCTACAAGCCTGAACCAAGAACTTTGCCATTTAACCAGTTCTAGCTCTCAGCTATATCTTTTTCCTTTTATGAATAAACCTTTAGATTTTAGATTCTAAAGGATTGGCAACAGCGTGATTTGTGGGTAAGATCTAACTTGTATATTGACCTGGGTCTGGGGCTTGGCCCTTTGGGATCGGGAGAACCTTTTTTTTTTCTTTTCCTGGGGTATTGGTTTTCATAACCATTCATCCCCATAACGAGTGGCACTGGGTGATACTGGGAAACTGGAGTGTCTAAGGGAATTGCTTGTGTGACTTATGGTTAGCCAGTGGGGTAAAACCAAAGTCTTCTCTGTTTGGCTGGTTTGGTTTGTGTTGGTGTGCAACTTGGCTGTAACTGTCCTGCTGTAAGCAATTTGTCCTGAATTGACACTCTCAGAAGTGTCCCACCAAAGCCAGCATCATTACAGGGCCACATCCAAACTTGCATGTGTTTGACTAACATGTGATAGACACTGGAACCCAGCTAGTCCTTCTATTACTTCTTGCTTCAATAAGCACTTTTGTTCAAAAAAGTGACTCTACTGGTCAAACAGTGTTTTCCTATGAGCTGTGTAGATACTGCATTGTTTGCTCTCCTTTTATTTGTGCCACTTTGTTGCTGTGAAAAGCATTTCCCTCCCTACCGTCACTGGGCTTTAAAGCTCTTTGGAGCAGGCCTAAAGTTTCATCAGCACTTGTCACATCTAGGCTTTGCTCTGGCTCTAGGTTTAAAACACATTTTCTACCTGAAACTGTTAGTACTCCTATATCAGCCTTTACCCCTTCAAACAGGCTATTGTCTGGATATCTAAATAATGCCTGTTTTTCTCAGCATATTTTTTGCCAATGACTTCTAGCTTAGACGATGAAAACAAATGTGCAGTTGGCAGTTTTCCTTTCTTTCTGAACTACTGTTTACATTGCAAATCGTCATGCTTTTCTGACTTTCTGAAGTTTCAACACTACTTTAGTTCCTGTCATAGGATGAACTAGCCCTCTAGGAGGGACAGGAGTTTAGCTGCGGCTGTCAGGTTTAGCCCATTCACTCCCACAGGCGAGTAAGGAGAGGGGAGGGAGAACATGTGATTACAAACCAGGCCAGCTGGGAACATAAGGACAGCCTGAATTCACTTAGAGACTCTTTCCCCTTAGCTTCTATAGGCTTGGGCAGGTAGCCTGTTGGGAATAGAAGGAAAGTTGGGCTTTAGGGAGAGAGAGCTACTAGGAAGACAGCTAAGAGCTCCCAGGTATGATGCAGAATACCTGGGACAGAAAACCAGCAAGGAGAAGTCATTAGGAGTTTGCTGATTGAGAAGCCCTGCAAAGGACTTTGAGCCTGGAGGGAAGGGGAATCCCTGACAAAGGACTAACTGAGCCTGAGGCAAAAGGTGGGAAGGCTTTGAATGTTTGTTAATTTCCCAGAACGGGAAAGTTGCTGAGGAAAATTCCCACAAGGCGAAGCTTTCTTCCCTGAAGAAGAAGGAGAAACTAAACCTGTCTGGCATTAATCCCATTTACTGCCTAAATGCTGCTACAATTGCCAACAAAGCAGCAGGAAGTACCCCTATATTCTCCTGTGCTAGTCTTCTTCCTTGTGATAGGTGCATGCACAAAGTGCTGGTGAGTTAGAGGTATAGATCCAGATTCTGATCTTGGCCCTAGGTACTCAGTGCTGTAAGTCATTAATTAGTGAGACAACTACTGGGGAATGTAATTTGCCCTGCAAATGTCTCCTGTGGCACCTGGGTTCTCTGAGAGTACTTGAAAGTGAATATCAGTTTTGTAAGGCCAGACTATCTGCTGTGGAGTCTCCTTCTTGATCCCCAGGGAGTTGGGCCTGCCTGGTTTCTGTTGGAAGTTTTGATGGAATCAACATGTTCCTGCAGAACACTTTGGTTCTGTTCATGCTGTCTGAGAACTTCTACCCTTACACAATATCTCAAATGGACCCTTTCATCCCTACACTTGTTTTACTAAACCAGAAAAGAGTTACACAGATGCTGAGTTAATAATAGTGATATGTTGCATTCATTGCAGATTATATGTAAGGCTTTTTCTCATTTACATTAAGGCCCCTTTACACGGGTCTGGCAGAGTTGGCTTCTCTTGTAAATTCTTCTTAATATTTGTGCTGGGCTGATTTTTTTAAAACAATTATGAAACATGTGGGTTGGGGGCAGTTACTGGTTATGAACGAAATTCACTATTGAAGGAAATGGGAAAAACAATTCTCTTGGCTATTGACTGAGAAATTTGGACAGTAGGAACAGAGTTAGTTGGGTAACAGTTTTTACCTTTCTGGGTACTTTTAATTAAGAAAAGCATAAGGTGCTTCTATCAAATTGTTTTGTTATAAAATAAGCTTCTGGAAAAATTTAATTGTCTCATTTTTCAACTTGCTATTGAGAGACTCACTAGGTCTCTCTCTCCCTCCCTTGTCTTCAGAGTTCTGTAAAAGCTTTTTTTAAAACAAAATGTGTTGATTTTTAATTTGAAGTCTTTTTTATATTTAAAAAGAAATTGAATCTTTGTTTGGGATATCGGCCAGTTTAAGGATATCTGTTAGAAGTTAAGAATCCACAGAGTAAGATTATTGCTATTAAACTTGTAATATGACTTTTTTCAAAAGGAATAGTCAGCAAAATAATCAACTGACTCTGACTTTTCATTCTCGCTAATGAGAAACAATCACTCTAGAATACTTAATGATAAATATCTGAGGGGTAGCCACGTTAGTCTGGATCTGTAAAAAGCGATGAAGAGTCCTGTGGCACCTTATAGACTAACAGGCATATTGGAGCATAAGCTTTCGTGGGTGAATACCCACTTCGTCAGACGCATGATATGTGGGTATTCACCCACGAAAGCTTATGCTCCAATACCTCTGTTAGTCTATAAGGTGACACTGTCGTTTTCTAATGATAAATGTAAACCTATTGGTTATATCCTAGAACATCTTTATTCTGTCCTCAAGTGTTACAAGCATTAAACCATTTATTTCTGTAATTACAAAGAGAGTATTGTACTACAAATTCTACATAGATTTATAACTTCCATATATGTTCCCTTCATAAATCTGAGCTTGTGTTTGAGCCTCGCTGGTGATGTAATGTATTGGTGAATTAATATTTCATGCCTGGAGATCTAAATTCAAGCTAGGTCACAGGTGTAAATAACGTAAATCTAATTGTAGTTTCTACCCTGCGTACCAACATTAGTGCAGGAAGGATATATGTAAATATAATTCTTATTTGTGAGGATCAGTGTCCCAGTACAGAACAGCATGATTATCACACTCTGCTGAAAAGACTTCTAGAGTTAGAATAGCAAGTGAGTCTAGATTAGGATTGTGATGCACTGATAAAACACTTGCCTGCATTATACCATATCTGCAAGAGCAACTAGTTCCTCAATTTCAAAAGCACTAAATTAACCATCTATAGTATTTGAAACAAACAAACCTGAGCTCATACCTCTAGTCTGGATTGAGTCACTTTCACTAGATCCTATGAATTAACCGATTTCTTAAAATCGGTGTAATACAGTATAAAGAGAGAACAGCTTGCTGCTACGTAATCACAATTGGTCGAAAACTTGAGACCTCTAATAGTGTCTCTGGATGAATGATTTTAGCAGGTAAGGATCAGATCACCTCAGACAACTTGCTGGTTAGGTAATACTTTTTTCAAATAATTTTAAACTCAGTGGCAATTGGTACACCATCTCACTTAACTATTGTATATCACAAGTCTTGCATTTAAGTTTACAGCTCAAAGAATAAAACCTGACTTGGTATGCTTTTTACAGTGTATGTAGATTACATACTGAGGGTTCTGCAGGAGTATGGCTGGAATCAGATTATTAGGTAGATATTATAGGTTTGTCACACTAGACATGGTTTAGCACTTCAGCGACAGTAGACATGGAGAAGTAAGGGGAACTAATGCATAAGGCTACATCAGAAAGATGACCACTCTGCATTGTTATTCTTTATGATACAGTAGTGTCTAGAAGCCCCAACTAAGATTGGGACCCAGTTATGCTAGGCAGTGTATACACACTTATTTAAGCAAACATTGCCCTCAAGAGTTTACAATCTAAATAGCCAAGACTAAGGCTGTGAGGGGAAACAGAAGCATGAAGGCACTTGTCCAAGGTCAAACAAGTCGGTGGCAAAGTTGGAACTAAAACCCAGGTCTCCTTTGTCTCAGGCCAATGCCCTAACTCTTGACAGTGCTGCCTTTTTTTCTCTGTAGAAATCTGGGTTGCTGACATTAAGTTCATATATGGATATTTATATTGAGCTCTGGCTGAATGCATGGCATTTTTATTTTACAGAGGTCAACAGCCAGCAAGACTTCAGGTGCTCCTTCATATAGCAGATGGTCCAGCTCACAGCCACATCAGGTAATACGTGCTTTTTGAGGAGAACATGCACCACAGTGTATTATAATACCTGTAGGTGAACACAATATGCACCATATGCTTATGCTGCTCTGTTATTTTTAAGTGCTAATCAACTGTGGGTTCTGAGAGTTGTCTAGTTTGCTTGACCCAAGTGGGCCAATTTGAGTGATGACATAAGCAGGCACAATGCCACTGAAATTGATGGAGTTTGTGACAGGTGTACAGGCCCACTGATCACTTGGAAGGGTCCTCGCAGCTGTGAGTCACCTTCTCTAAGGTGCCACTGAATAGGGTAAAAGGGGCAGCAATGAAGGAGGGTTCTGTCACATTTCTTATGCTGGAGATGAATTTGGAGGCAATTATATTCCCAATTGAGTTCAGTCATGTCACTATCCCTGTTACACCAGTGTTTTGCACCATTTAAAACCGTAAATGAGAGAGGTAATTTGATGGGTGACAGGGAAACTTAGAGACCCACTACGAACACAGATTAAATGCTGATACAAAGAGCAGGGAAGCAATGTGACAGCAGCCAACTAGTGATGAAATTTTTAGCAGCTTCGCGGTTTTTTTTTGTTTGGTTTTTTTTGACTGTCTTCCCCTCCGCCCCAAGTATTGAGAGGAGACTGTAGTCAATTCAGTCTGGTAGAACAGAGGGAAATACTGTTGTGACTGTCAGAGGCGGCTCTAGGCACCAGCAAACCAAGCACATGCTTGGGAAGGCACATTTTCAAGGGCAGCATTCTGGTCCCCCCACCCCCTTCTTTTTTTTTTTTTTTTTGCTTCGGGCAGCAAAAGCCTAGAGCTGGCCCTGGCAGCAGCAGCTCGTTGCCCTGGGGCTGCTGCGGTTCGTGCCGTGGGGGAGCAGCGCCTGCACCTTGTGGCTGGACCGGGCAGGCTCCTAGCAGGGGACACTCGGGCTGGGGGCTGCCCCTCGGGGCACACGGAGCCGCCTGCAGATGCCGCACGGCGGCCGCCCCCCTAGCGCCACAGCCGGGGCTGGGCGAAGTGGCCCAAGCCGCCCAGGGACTGTGGCAGGGCAGCCAGAAGCAGCAGCGGGGCCATAGAGGGCGGGGCGCTGCCGTGTGAGGCCCGCGTCCTGCTCTCTGGGGCTCCACTCCCTCTGAGGCTACCCTGCCCTGGCTCCTCAGCCCCCTGCTGAGGCGGTCCCCCGGCTCTGCCCTCCCAGGTCCTGGCCAGTCCTGGAGGTGGGAGCCCTGGCTGGAGGGACCCTGGACTGAGGCGCGGCCCGGGAGCCCCGCTGCTTACCCCAACCCTGCCAGTGCCGGACCGGCTTGAGGCAAGGGGGGAGCGGGTGGAGTCAGCAGTGGTGGGGGAGAGAGCCCAGCGCTGGGGCGGCAGGGGGTGCGGGTGGCGGGGGGGAGAGAGCCCAGCGCTGGGGCGGCAGGGGGTGCGGGTGGCGGGGAAGAGAGATACCACCGCTGGGGCAGCCAAAAATTTTTTTGCTTGGGGTGGCAAAAAACCTAGAGCCGGCCCTGTTGACTGTAGGTAGAAACATAATTTGGTTGCTTAAATTAAGGGTTGACTGGCTTAAAATGTAACCTGTTCCTTAGGAGGACCACACACAAATAAACCTGGGTGCTGGTTTGTTTTGATAAAGGTACGAGTATGTGCCCCTAGAAGTGTGGAAACGCCCAAGGTGGCTTTAGTTTTGCCATCAACTGGGATTTGGCTTTACACAATTAAAAGTAGAGGTAGTTCCGAACTGGGTCCCATTTTTATTCAGGCTGTGAAACTTCAGTTTAAAGAAGGGGCTGGATAACAGGCACTCTAGAGATTAGAAACAATCACACCATCACCTTTGCTTTCTGTTGTTGATGGATATGCATGCTTGTTGAAATGGAGAAGAATCTTGCTCTCTGCTCCTCATCAAATAGGATTATGATTACTGCTTGCAGTGTGGCAATGGAGTGCACACATGCACATTTTCAAGGAAGTTCTGTGACCTGTGTTATACTGGGAGTCAGATTAGATAACCACATGGGCCACTTCTGGCCTCAAAATCTATGAAGCTGAAGTTGGGACTAGCCCAATGCCTGGGGTGTATTGTTTTGTGTCTGTTCACCTGAGTAGCTGAGAATTCAGCACTGCCTTTCCCCCTCATTTTGAAAGGTAGTGTGTTTTACTATGGGGATTGGATTTTTTTTTTTTTTTTTTTTATAATGGCTAGAGTTTATCTTCGGAACCTGTTAGCCTTGACTGTACCTTTAGTAGGGGAACTAAGTACAGGAAATTGTCAACATATTCCCACTGATGTGCACAGAACAAACCCAGGAATGAATATTCTTCTCTTAGTGTATGAGTGCAACTCCCTCTTAATGTTAATAGGAGAGATGCTCCTAAATCAAGAGAAGAATACCCCTTTAACAAATCATATGAAACACATTTGGTACTCTATACACTTGATTCTCTCTTAAGCAGAGAGGAGGGGTGAAACATAAGCACATAAAGATTTTTCGGTAGCATTAAAATCTTGTTGAAGCACTAGCAGAGTTGAGAGATTAACTACCAGGAATATTGTTTAAAAATATGCCTAGTCCATCCTGCATCTGCTGGAAAAACCTTGTCCTATTGTATTAAAACATGCCTGTGGTAATTCTTCTCCACCTACATTATACCCCCACATTGTAATCTTCCTCTTCCTTTGTCATCTGCACTCTAATCTTTCTTTCTCATCCATGTTTATTCTAAACCTTTGTCTTCTGTGTTTTGGGTTTAATAAGCTTATAAACTTGCTTGATGGAATTGGTATTTGCAAAATCCAACTGTGTGATGTCTGGCAGTGCTACGGCTCAGTTCAAGAGTCCTGATGCTGCCATGCACTCATGTTTTGAGATCAGCAAAACATTTTTATTGGATCATAGGTTTGTATTGTCTTGTCTCCTGCAAGAGATTATATATAGTTTATCTAAACGTTTTGAAAATAGTTTTCCAAAAAAGAACAAGATTAAAGTTCAAATTCATATTGTCTGTATATTCTTGAGCCTCATGCAGTGAACTCAAGGCTTTTTCCATATACATCTTACAAGAATCCATACAAAAATCTAATAGAACTACCCAGCTGAGACCTTTGATACATCTAAGAAATGTTAAAAGTTAAATTAACTTCTCTCCCTGCACCAAGTTTTCATTTTAAATTTCTGTATCTATGTGAAGTTAGAGGACACATTGGGTGAGAGATTTGAAGGGATTCTACAGGCGGGTCAATGAATTTGGTAAACCGTGCCATTTTCAGTGATTCAGTTTGCTTTGTGCAAATGTAATAAACTCATACATACTTATATTCTGTATTGGATAAGATGAAACATACTTCTCTACCTCAAATGCACTATCTAGAGAGATTTTAATAAGTTCCTTTTAACTCCTGGCTCTGGAAGTGTGAGTGGTAATGCAAGTTTAGTAATTTTGATGGGAAGCAATGCATGTACTTTTTTTTAGCTCCTGGAGCCAGGGCCAGTGTCTGGTTACAGAAGATGCCCTTGGAGTCGGATTAAGATGCACCTTTTGACTATGTAATCTGGAAGATGTATAAGGCTGCCCTCTTCTGACTGTCTCAGAAGCATGCCACATCTTCTGTTTTTTATAAATTTTGCCAGAACGATAAATTAACATCAATAGTTGGATAGTTAAAAAGATATTTTTATTTTTTTTTATTTTTTATTATGGAGATAGGTATATCTCCTAGAACTGGAAGGGACCTCAAAAGGTTATCAAGTCCAGCCCCCTGCCTTCACTAGCAGGACCAAATACTGATTTTTGCCCCAGATCCCTCAGTGGCCCCCTCAAGGATTTAACTCACAACCCTGGGTTTAGTAGGTCAATGCTCAAACCACTGAGCTATCCCTCCCCCCACGTCCAGAAGTTCAACAATAAGCTTATGAAGCCATACAAATCCATATATGTGTGTATATATTAAACTGACTGTCAAGGAACTTATAAATGTCTTTATTGCTTGGGGACATTTTAAGACCACTCCTGATTTCAACAGCTAGAGTCAGTGGTGGTTCAGTGGCAACAGTGATTTCCATAAGTTAGGACTGACAATGACACCTATCTTGATTTTATTTGTGGGATATTTAATTTTAAAGAGGGGACTCATACCTATCCCATTTCAGATAGTACAATGTGGCATTACGTCGTGTTGTGATGGAATGACTTTGTGATAATGGCATGCAGTATGTGTCCTGACCGAATATGTCATACTGGCTTTGATATTCCAGGGTCCTGGTCTGACTCAAGCTCAGTGGAATCTCTTGATGTGTCAATGGGTCTGCAGCAGTTTGTCTGGAGACTTTGAGGATAATTTAGTCCTTACATTTAGTCCAGACTGTGTGCATGCCCATTGGAGGTGCAATTGGCTGTTACCACTAATGCTGGTGAGGGAAGCAGTTGGAGAAGTGGTGTCTGTCCGTCATGATGACCCAGTTGATTTCTAGCACTGTGTTCATTTCAAGAAGTAAGACTGCATCTGGAATGAGCCTCCTGCAGTGGTATGTCCCCAATGGAACAACCTGCTTGTCTCATCAAAAGTTTTTAGCTACATTACCAGTGTTAGACATGAGGTGTTACTAGCATTGTAGCTCAGCTGTCAGTAGCAGTGCTCCTAATGTCCAATGGCATTGGCATCTGACTTCCCTCACTAGTAATGCTTTTAGCACTGGATGCTAGACACTCTTGCCGTAGTGTAACAGGTGGAGAGTGCACAGAGGGGAAATGGGTAAAGGGGAAAAACAATGGCAAAGAATAAGAAAAACGTAAAGAGGACCAGGGTCAACAGGGAAGGGAGTAGAAAATCAGAATGAAGATAAAGATTTTTTTTTCCCTGCCTCATGCTTCTTTTGAGTCACTAGCAAAAGAGACTGTCTCTACGAAAGGCCATTTCATGGTTCAGGAAGTGATAGGCGCAATAGGCCAGGTGACTCAGCTCTCATCTAAGGTAACTGGGAACATGAGCTGCCTGAGTTGCCACCTGTGCTACCATTGGCTACGCTGCTGAAACAAATCCACTTAACTTCCCCACCCTGAAGTAGAAGGAATAGGCTGGTTAGGAAGGCAAGAGTTTGTCTGACTCAGTCAGATCGTGGGCTGCCGTTTTTCACTCTTAGGCAAGATGACAGGACTTCAAAATGCTTGTAAAATATTTTGCCCATCATGGATAACTGTCCATGTGGACTTTGCTGTTGGTTAATGCACTTTGATCTAATCCTCTCTAGTCCACTTTCAAAGGGGACTAGATCGAAGCACATTACTGAACTGTTAATGCACGTCAGTAGGGTCTGCATGGACAGTTAGTCTGCGACAGGCTGATGTGGGGTAGATTCACACCCCAGCTTGCCACAAACTAAATGTCTGTGCAGACAAGTCCAAAATCTCCTGAGTCTTATCCACTGGACCACTCTGCCTCTTCTAATTGAGCAGGCTGTTCTATTCTGACCAGCACTACTGAGGTGATTCAACATCTCTACAACTTTGTTCATTTTGTTTCAGAGTAATATTTTGGGATGAAGTGATAAGTGGCTCATCCAAGTATGCTGGACATTAGGTGGCAAAATCACCTGGAACTTATTGAAGTTGGTGGAAAGCTCAGCTGTAGACTGAGAGCAGGCTCAGGCCCCTATGCCTTTAAAAGAAACACTAGCAGACAAGAAAAAAGAAATGGAGGTGCCACTTGGCAAAACACTTCTGTATAGCTGATGGCACCACATGACATCACAATGCAGGTTTCATCCTACATTGTTGGTTTTAACAGTCACAAAGCTTTAGAAAGAAACTAAAATCTGCATCCAAGTACAGGCTTCTTTCTTCTCCTGGTAGCTTCTCTGGGTTGGGGGTAGATGAGAACATGCAGAGGTAAACTGTTCTCTCTGTGCCACATGGTAAATCCTGTCAAGGCTATTCTGCTACCTCTCTATCACTCACCAAAACGATACCAATGGGGATGTGTCCACAAGTAGTCAGAGCAGAATAGCTACCTGGATCTAGTGTGATAATTTTGGAGACCATAAGTGGTATATGCTTTGCAGAAGGCAAAGCGGCTTGACTCTGGATGTAGAAGCCTTAATTTACAATTTCTGGGTTTTGTTTGTACAATAACTATATTATAGTCTTCTACCTTTTGATTCTATTCACTGCAAATCAGCTATGCTCAGATCATTAGGAAAAAACTCTGGTCCTAGAATTGCTTTTCTAATTTTAGTATGGTTTTAAATTATTATGCAGAGATCAGATGTTATGAGGTGGGCTAATTCCCCCAGATTTCAGAACACTGTGTTAACTGGAAAACCGAATAAATAATGCATGTGTAGAACTCTGGATATTTTAGCGCAAATAATTTTTTCTATGCCTGAGTGATACAGTCCTGGATTTCTTTTACAAGTCTGAGGGGAAACTACACTGATCTTAATCTCTAATCTGTGCTGCAAAAGTCAAAGACGCCATTTGTATTATGTTGCACTTATAACAATCGATTGAACGTTGTTTTCTAATTTAGTTAATCTTAAAATGAGCAGAAAAAAGACCACTTAAAATATTAAAAAAATACTTTTCTGCACAGGTACTGTAGAAGGAAACTTTCTAGCCTAGGTAATGTTTTTGATTCTATTTGTTATTACCTAATTATTTTGACTGCTGAATACCAAATGACTGTATTATACCAACTATGCATACAATATGCTTGAGGATGTAGAGAGAAGTTGAGGGAAAGAGATTAGTGATGGCACTGGTGAAGTATATGGAGGTAATCACTTTTGACATTTCCCAAAATACCTTTTACAGCACGTAATGACAAAATAACTTTAGCTATTTCTTTTATGGGGCAAGTCTTATAGAACTTAATAGGGATGAAACTAACAGGATTCTACAGAATTATTTTAAAAAACGTATAGGTTCTAATTTTTCACTGCCTTGCACTTGGGGCAGGCACTTAAAGCTGTACATCTCTTTGTAGAAATCTAAATGTCTACAAAAGGAGTGAAATGGTTAAGAATCAGCTTGACAATGTATTAGAGTGACTGAATACCCTTTCCATACAGTCCTTAAAACAAACAAATGGAAGTAATTACTTTACACAGCATGCAGTGAACCGGTGGAACTCATTGCCAGGGGATGTTGTGAAGGCCAAAACTACAACTGAGTTCAAAAATGAATTAGATAAGTTGATGGAGGACAGATCTATCAATGGCTAATAGCCAAAATGGACAGGGATGCAACCCATGCTTTGGGTGTCCATAAACCTCCAATTGCTAGAAGCTGGGACTAGACGATAAGGATTGGATCACTCGAAATTGTACTGATCTGTTCATTCCCTCTGAAGCACTTGCCTCTGTCAAAAAGGATACTGGGCTAGATGGACCATTGGTCTGATCCAGTATGGCTATTTGTGTGCTCTTCCTATACAATTTTGTATTGGAGAAATTAAATTCTTTACTAAGGGAATCCACTATTTAAAAAGAGTAGAATTATTTCCAACTTTATATTTAAAGAAAGAAGAGAACTGGCTCTCAGTACAATAAATTCACAAGGTCCAAATATGGATAGCTATTTAAGCCAACACTGTTTAAACAGGTCATGACTCTAGATTTTAATATCTTTCCGTTACAGTTACCGCACAGTATTCTTGATGTCTATGCAGGCTAACAGCAAAGGTTAGTTATACTGCACAGTAATATGTAAAATGTGACATTTGACAAAAATAGGTCATTTGGAAACCACCTGCAGAGTATTCAATAAATTGCAGGTTGTCAACCTTGAAGCCATGGACCACTTTTGAAAAGCAGAGAAAATATGGACCACCAGCCATTTATTAACATACTCCTAATATTTATCGGCAATTCATTACAATTCAATGAAAAATTAAATTGAAAGTGATAGTGATGTATTTAGTTATATTGTAAATTACAGTGGCTGTTCCTTAATGTGGTCAGTCTGGTGCAAGAGGTAATTGAGTACAAGTTATAATCTTCAACTGTATTGCTGTGTAGCTCCAGAGTCCTTTGGAGAGCCCATACCACATTTTTGGGTGGGTGGGAGAAGGGAGCAGAAAGAGCTCATCTACTCAGGGTGGCTCTGCTCTGCCCCCTCCTGTCTTGTGAGTAATTGATTGGCTCTTTTCTGCTCCTCCCACCTCTCCTCTCTGTCCCTGCAGGCGAAGCCTGGGAAGGGTGGGGGATTGAATGGCCCCTTCTGGATCCACAACCCCTCCAGATCTAAAAGGTGGGGGTGAAGAACCATCCTTGAAACTCTCTCCCCAGGCCTGGAAGGTGGGAGGAACTTTCAGAGCTTCAGGAAGAGCAGAGGTGTGCTGAGGATCAAGGGTAGGTCTGGGGTGTACATAATGGATGTGGGGTTGGGTGTAGGGACAGATTGGGGAGGGGTTTTGAGATACAGAACTAGTTAGTGGGGAGGGCTGGGGACACAGAATCGTGTGATGTATGGTGTATGGCTTTTTAGGGCTTGGAGTATAGACGGTTCAGTTGCCTGTCATGCAACGGGCTTGTTAGAACATTTAACTCCCCCTCCTCCCCCATATGAAAGGGAGTGAGACTGGTTGATTCGCACAGATGCTTTTAATAACATAGCAGTGACCATAGTGCTTCAAAGACTTGTATGGTTAATTTTCAGACAACCAATTAGTAGACCAACAAAAACTCATCTATAGGTAGTTAACCACTGCAGGAAAAAAACTCCTTTGTTAGGATAAGGGTGTATGTTTTAATGAGTAATAACAAAATACTTTCTTCTATGACTATCATGGCATGTCTGGAGCTTACTTCTGTATGTAGCCTAATTAAGCTGTTTACCGTGTAGCATTAGTGAAATTATGATCTATAAATCCTAAACTAGAGATGGAAAATATCTCTTAAGAGCATAGAGGTCAGATTCTCAACAGGTGTAACTCCATTGACTTTAATGTAGCTAACTTACATCTGCTGAGGAATTCTCACTACATAGAGTTCATCTCTCTGCTGCTGCCTCTGCCAGTCAGTTTAATATCTGATATGATCCTGACAGTAGAATTTGTCTGGTTAAAAGGCCCTGAGTATCGGAAGATTGATAGTCCATTGTTGAATCTGCTATCCCGTACTTGGTACTACAAAAATCTCACTTATTCATAGTTGCTACACTAGTAAAGATAGGCTTTACAAGGGCCATCTGTCCTCAGACATCAGGGCATAGTGATCGCCAGCTAAGATCAGGAAGAAACCCCATGCTGGCACCTGAGATCAGATTTCCTCTATATTAAAACTTTGTAGTATCCTGTGTGTTAACTGTGGGTAAGTAAATGTTCTTTTTTTATCAGTGATGCCTGAAATCCATTATGGAAGGGTTTTGGTGTGGGTTTTTTTTTTTTTCACCTCTCTGAAGCAAATTTAGTCTGAATACCAGACTACAGTAGATGGACCAGAGATCTGCTTGCATATGGCTATTCCTATGTGCATATCAGAATTCTTAGTGCTACTCTACTTCATTTTCCTATGGTGAAAATAAGTGGAATGAAGATCTTCCCAGTGGAGACCCTACTGCTTTCAGAGATGTTGTACCATCTGCACCCGACCCTTGAAGTTCTTCTGCTTCTAAAGGAAGTGCCTCCTGTGGATTCCTAGTGCTCTAGAAGTAGAGCTGGTCAGGCAATCCAGGACTTCTCCTGAAATTCCCCCTGCAGCAGAACATGCCTGTACATATCATCTCATTTGTAACTTTGTTTCCCATTGACCTGTGTTTTCAAGTGATTTGATATGTTGGCCTTGGCATTCTTGTATAAAGCAGCTAGTTCTGGATGGGTTCAAAACATTCTTAATTGTATGAATTTTGAACTCTACCCTGAAAGACTTTATTGGGTATGGTGGGTTTTTGTTCACATTTTTAAAGTTTGTCATTGGAATATTTACTTAGATTTTCAACTGTTACAGTAAATTCATTGATACTAGAAGCCTGAGTTTTAATTCCAGTCTGTGAATGAAATCTTTATGCTAATAAACTAAAATGGGAAGTAAAGAGAACACAGGATAGGAAGAGCACTTGATAATGCGGGTCTGTAAACCTGGCTATTCATTTCATTTCAAGTCTACACATACAAATTTACTAGATAACTTGTTTCTCATTCTAACTTCAATAAATATGTAGATCTGTGATCAGTATGGTAAGTGATGATTAATGACTGCCAAATACTAGTGTGTGAGTTTATCTGAGTTAAACTGCTAAAAGGAAAAAAGCTGTTTGCAGTGTTGTAGCAGTGAGGGCCCCAGGATATGAGAGAGACAAGGCAAGTGAGGTAATATCTTTTAGTGGATCAGTTTCTGTTGGTGGAAGGTACCAGCTTTCGAGCTACACAGAGTTGTTCTTCAGGTCTGGGGAAGGAAGCAGGGTATCTGAGAAACAAGCTATTGAATGGACTGATGTAATGAAAACAGGAATTTTGTAACAGACATTGGAAACATTCACAAAATTATGATTATGAAGGTAAAAAGAGCAGTTTCTTTGGATTCTTCTGCTCATGTTCAGCTGATTATCCAACACAACTCCCAAAACTCTTTCAGAGTCACTGCTTCCCAGCAGAGTTTCCCCATCCAGTAAGTATGAGCTACATTATTTATTCCTAGATCTATACTGTGATGGGGTAAGGTCAGATGGCTATAATAAAGTAGTGGGAGACAGATATATTAGCCACAGGCTAAACAAATCCCTGTTACCAGGATAAGCAAATGGCAGCTGCTCCAGGTCAATTAAGATCTTTCCAGAAGGCAGGGAAGACAGCTAGGTTGACTGGGACACCTGAAGCCAATTGGGACTGGCTGAAACTAGTTAAAAACTTCCCAGTTAGTCAGGTGGGGGGGCATCAGGATCTGTAGGAGAAAGCCACACTGTTGAAGAGACTGAGCAGTATAAACCATATCACACACAAGGAAGGAGGCCCTGAGGTAAGGGTGGAGTGGATATTGAGGAAGTGGGGGGCTGCTGTGGGGAAGTGGCCCAGGAAATTGTACGCATCCTGTTTCTAAAAAGTTAGCTATCGTAGCTGATACTATTAGGGTCCCTGGGCTGGAGCCTGGAGTAGAGGGCAGGCCTGGGCTCCCCCCTTCGCCTCCCACCCTGATTAATCACTGAGAGTGGGAGACAGAGACTGTGCAAAGTAGGGTAGCTTCTCCTCACGTCCCTTGCTGGCTTATGATGAAAATGGCTCAGTAGGCTGTGACCCTTGTCTCTAGAAAGAGACGGTCACAGTGAGCCTCTGAGGCTAGTGAAATCCACCAGGAAACGCAGGACCCATGGAGATAAGGACAGAGCTTTGTCACAATACATTTACATTAAAACTCACATTGTTTGTTTGAGCCCGGATTACCAAGCAGTTCCGATTGCTCCATGTCAGTGACCTGTCCTCTTCATTATTTACCACCCCTCCAATTTTTGTCTCCTATGTAAACTTTATCAGTGATGATGTTTTCTTCCAGGTCACTGATAAAGATGTTAAATTGTGTAGGGCCAAGAAACTGATCCCTGCGGGACTCCACTGGAAACAAACTCATTCAATAACTATTCTCTATTTACAGTTATATTTTGAGACCTATTAGTTAGCCAATTTTTAATCCATTTAATGTGGCCATGATAATTTTATATCATTCTAGTGTTTTAATCAGAATGTCATGCAGTACCAAGTCTCATGCCTTAGAAACGTCCAAATTTATTACATCAACACTATTGCCTTTGATCAATCAAACTTGTAGTCTCATAAAAAAAAAATCAAATTAGTTTGACAGGATCTGTTTTCCATAAAGCCATGTTGATTTCCATTAATTACATTACCCTCCTTTAGTTCTTTATTAAATCCCATATCAGTCACTCCATTATCTTACCCAGGATCGATGTCAGGCCGACAGACCTATAATTACCTGGGACATCCCATTTACTCTTTAAAAACTGGCACATTAGCTTTCTTCCAGTCTTCTGGAACTTCGCCAGTGCTCCAAGACCTATTGAAAATCAATATTAATGGTACAGTGACCTCCATAGCCACCTCTTTCAAAACTCTTGGATGCAAATTATTTTGACCTGCTGATTTAAAAATGTCTAACTTTAGTAGCTTTTGTTTAATATCCTCCAGAGTTATTGGTGGAATGGAAAGAGTGTTATCATCATATGATGAGTAGATAATCTTTTTTTTTTCTCCAAATGAAAAACAGACTGATTTATTGAAAACTTCTGCCTGTTCTGCAATTTTATTTATAATTTTACCATTTCAATCTGGTAATGGACTATTATCATGTCAGGATTCTTTTTGTTCCTAATATTTTAAAAAACTGCTTATTGTCCTTAACTCTGTTGTCCACAGATTTCTGTGTGTCCCTTTGCTTCCCTTACCAGTTTTCTACAGTTCCAGACTTTTTGATTTATATTCAATACTATCAACTTCCCCTTTCTTTCATTTGTTATACTATATATTTTTTTACAGCTCCCCTCTAAACCAGCTTGGTATGTGGTGTGTGTGTTTGTTTTTTTGTTTAACTAGCACAGCCTTCTTTCTCAAGTGTGGGTTTTTTGGGCATTTAGCAAGGTGTTCTTAAATGATTCCCAATTATCATTCACATTTTTCTGATTAAATTCTTCCTTCCAGATGATTTAGCTCATAATCACTTTCAGCTTTGTGAAATTGGCTCTATTAAAGCTGGGAGGGGGGGGGGGAAAGGGTAGGGGGAAGAAAAAAAATTACTTACCTGGATTTTATTCTGCTTGCACATTATAAATGCGATTGAGTCATGATTGCTTGTACCTAAGCTACCATTAATGTCTTAGTTCTGTTCCTCTTTATCTGCTAGGATAAGGTCTAATATCAAATTTCCCTGTGTTTGTTGCAATACTTTTTGAATTAGGAAATTGTTATCTATAGTGTTTAGACATTCCAATGATGTTTTCATACTGGCATGGCGCCTATCCACTCCACTTGAAATTCTTTAAAAATCTGCTTCTTCCAGGAGACCCACAAACACTAACCTGTCATTATGCCAACACCATACCAGTAGGAAAATAACTCAAAATATGTATCACTATCCTTAGGCCTTGATTTGTGTAAACTCCTAAAAAGGCAGGGATTGTCTTAGTGGCTTGTACAGGGTGGGGCTTACTGTTGGCACTTGACAATAAGTAATGATAAAAAATGAATTGGCCAGAAGAGCTTTGCATGGAAACTCATTGCACCTGTGATGGATTTTGAACCCAGGTCCGTAGGATTCCTGGGGATGGTCATGCTCCAATCCTCTACCTGGCAGCCCACTGGTATCACCTACAACTAGAAATCCTTGAAGCCCGGCTCAGGAGGCTCCACCTCTGGGCTCCAATTTGTGGAACACTGAAGCTCCTAATTGGCCCAATCCCCCTACTTATGCTAGAAGGAGGAACAGGAAGTCATCCATCCAGGCTCTACCCTGCTTTGGACTGCTTAGCCAGCACTACCTTTGTTCCCGGGTCCTGACCTTCTGGTTTCCTAACTCAGCCTCATTCCTGGCATCTAACTTGTGGTTCCTGACCTTGGTGTCTAACCCTCTGGTTGTGAACCCCAGCTGGAGTGGGGACTTGGACCCCACCCTATACTAACCACTAGTCCCATTTGCCTACCTCCCAGCCCTGACAGCTTGTATGGACCACACAGTAATCCTCAAGGGCATGGGCCTGGTGCAGGAAGTATGGAACCAGCAGACTAGTTGCTGCTTTCAGAGGCACCAGACTTTCCCACGTAGGCTGCCCACCTCCAGGTGGATCACCAAGCCCTGCAGGCCAAGTTGTGCAGCTGACTTCAGAAAGCTGGCTGCTGTAGCATCAAGCAAGTCAGCTTTGTGCAGAGAACACCATGCTTCAGACCCAGTCCACTGTGACCCATCTTGGTCAGGTGACCCATGGTGCCCCTACCATAATGATTCAATGGGAGTTGCCAGTGTTTCTGGGGCTTCATAAATGAATGCCACCTTCAGTTCTTGTTGCCCCCCAAATCTACACCTCTGACCTGGCCGAGGTAGGCTTGGTAATCAGTCTGCTGATGGGGGAGGTGTAGGATTGGACCTTCCTCTTGCTGGAGAATAACAGCCCAGTTCTGTCAAACTGGAATGCCTTCCTTTAATCTATATCCACGATCTTCAGTGAACCTCATCCTGCCTATTCAACTGAGGCTACTATAAGGAAATTCAAGCAGGCATAGGGTACCATTGCTACCTACAGGGCACATTTCTGACATCTCACTTTGTACACAGGATGAAACAAGGCAATTCAGTGGTACCGGTTCCAGTGGGGTCCGTGGGAAGAGATCAAAGATTAACTGGCCCATGTGGAGATGCCAGTGATTTCTGGACACTTTCTACCTTGCTATCTGTCTAGATAATTGGTTACCAGAATGAGGGAGGAAAAGAGGATACCTGCAGCCCCCCCGTCCACGTACTGTTACCTGAGTGCCTGTTCCAGCCACTGAACTGATGCAGGAGGATGTGGCTCATTGACGGCTCCCTTCCGAAGACCAGGAATGAGGCCGTTGGCACCACCTAAGCTTCAGTTGTGGCAAACCTGACCTCTTCAATTCTGCCTGTCCTGCTGAGCCCCAAGGAACGTGGGAAATGAGTTGCCTCAGGTTCAGTAAAGGGAACCAACTTGACTCTGAGAAAAGACTTCATCTGCACCTCAGTCCTGAGAGGGCCAAGCCCAGAGCTCCGTCTGGAGGTTCTCGCTTGCAGGTGCCTATCTGGCTGCACATCCCTGGAGAGCCCCAAAAGATTCTCATGCAACAGGCCCATATCTATTAGGGAACAGCTGACAATGTAATAGATGCAGCAGCAACCCAGGCCCTGCAGATTCCTTTGTGATGGAAGGCCACTTTGGACCTAATAGAAACTGTTGATGGCTCCCCTCTGTCTTTGGGTCCAGTAATTGAAGAGACAGTTCCCCTGGTAGTTCTTATCCAGGGGCATCGAGAAATATTGCAATTTGGCATAAATCAATCCCCGCACTTCCCTCTGATTCTCAGCATCTCCTGGCTGATCCTTCATAATCCCCTCATACACTGACAAGAACAGGAGGTCGGTTTCCCTTCAGAATTCTGTCAAAAGTATTGTGGGGAGCAAACTGACATTGCCCCTGTGCTTGGGCCCTGGAGGACTCAGGTGGAGATGATGACTACAGGGGTACCCACTGAACTATATTGGAACTCCCCCTTAAATATTGTGACAACGCTGATGTATCTGAAAAGAATAATGTGAAAAATCTCCCTCCGTTTTGGGATTAGGACTGCCCCATGAAATTGCAGCTGGGAGCAAAAATACAATTTGGGTGGATTTACACCATGTTGGAATCTTAGCTGGCTGCACTACATAATACCTCCAGGAGAACCTAGCCAGAGTGTTTGTCCACAAGACAATGGTCGATGTGCCAGTCTTCTTAGTAATGGAAAAAAAAGATGGCAATCTCTGACTCTGTCAACTACCATGCCTGGAACCAGTAGCTGCTACTCCTGATTCTGGAATTACTGGACCATGTAGGGACCTCACGTATATTCACTAAACTTGGACCTCCTGTGAGCCTATAATCTTGGCTGGGGTGAATGGAAGATGGCTTTCCAAACCTACTTTAAATATTTAGTGATGACGTACCCTGGCAACCTTCCAACATTTTATCAACTGTGTTTTACAAGACCCATTGGATCAGTATGTGGTGGTTTATCTGGACAACCTTGAACAGAACACCATTTGTGTTCTAACAATCCTGGAGAGGCTATAGCAGCATGGTCACTATGCCACAATTGAAAATTTGTGCTTTTAACCAGCTCTTCACAGAATTCTTTGGCCTTATTCTGTCCTTGGAAGAAATCAAGATGGGCCCATGCAAGATCCAGGCTGTCTGTGACTGGGCAGCTCCCTGCAATACATGCAACCTCCAGTGTTTTCTGGGTTTTTTAAATTTCTGTCAAGATTTCATTCCAGTTTTCTTTTAATCAAACCAAACCCCTCACGACTTTACTCCAGGGAAAAAAAACCCAGTTCCGTTGGTCCCCCAAGGCCCAGCATGCATTTGAACAGGTGAAGCTTGCCTTCGCTACTCTCCAGTTGGCCCATCCCGATGCCACACAAGCTTTTGGAGTGAAAACTGATCCATTCAGTATAGCGATGGGGCAGTTCTCTCCCAAAGACATGGGTCTAAGCAAGTATTGCACTCGTGTGCCTATTATTATTCAATAAAACTTAGCCCCAACAAACAAAGTTACAAGATCCTGTATAAAGAACTTCTGGCAATTAAGTCAGCATCTTTGGAGTGGTGACATTGTTTAGAAAGGGACTCATCATCTTGTCCAAGTGTTTACTGACCATAAAAATCTGAAGCACTTGTGCAGGGCCAAAGCCCTGAACCAGTGGCAGCTCTGGTGGGTCTTGTTCTTCTCACAATTCAACTTTGCCATTATTTGGGACCAACAATGGCAAGGCGGACACCCGGTCCCAAAAGGGAGAATAGGGTACTGACCCACAATGCCTCAGCCAGCTATGGACCTGCATTCTTAGCCTCAGAACATCCTTAATGCGGCTCTCCACCAGGATCTATACACACTTATCCATTCTGCCTCTGGGATTCTGCCCAATGATCATCATAAATGAAGAGCTGCGCTACTCCTGGGATGGAGTCATGTTTCCAAATGATCGTATTATGCTCCCCTGGGTCCTGCAAGAGTGGCAGTCCTATGTTATGTCATGCTCCTCTTCCCCCCACCCCCCACAGCAGGATACTTTGGCCTTCTAGTGCTGAACCCTGGCTGGCATTGTGACCTGGTGCCCTGCCCTACCCTAACCGCAAGTCCTGGCTGCCTATGTTCCAGCCCTGACGGTGGCCTGTGGAACACGCATCCCAAAGTTGTAATGCACTGCTTCTGCATTAATTATTTGGAATATTTCTCCTCATCTCCCATCACCTCGTACTATGCAACAGAATTATACAGATATACAACAGCAAACAGCTACGTGGTAGTTCATATTGTGCTCCCTGGTTCCAGTACCATGTGGTTTATCAACATTAAATGATGTATAAAAACCTTTATTTAAGGTAGATGCCATGTTCATGTGATTTGCTCTTGATTATACATATAAATGTTGTGCCAAAATATTTTTGTAATTACTTTAACTTAATTTTCTGTAACATTGAGTTTCTAATTTGAGCCAACAGAAACAAGGCAATTAAGAATCAAAGCTTTCACTGTATCCTTCAGCCACTTGTTTGGGCCTGACTGTTAGCATGGAGAGTCATATATACATTTCCTTACTCACTGTATAATTTGGCACAATCTACTGAAAACAAACAGCCTTAAGTCTGATTTCCAGTGTGTTACACAATTACAATAAATATTAATTTTAATTAACTTGGGTATTGTGCAGAATAAATAATGACACTTTAAATTAGATTTTTACGTTTAATTTGCTTGATTCAAAAGTAGTGACGTAGAAGGAAAAAAACAACCAGTCTTTAAAATACAGTTTGTTTTTGTTTTTTGTTTTTGTTTTTTCCCCCACATGTAGAAAAGATGTTGTATCTGTATTGTTGCCTGTCTCCTTTTGGGGGGTGGTTGTAAAATAAGTAACATAATAAGTAAGGTGCCAACTTTCCATAACGGGACACTACAGGCTCGCTCCCCCCCCCCTTCCGCCAGGACTCACCTGCCATCTGCAGAGCCGGGCTGGGAGGAGCTGACTTGGAGCCTGCCTGCCCAATCGGGGCACAGAGGAGTGGGGTTGTGGGGTTGAACCCTGGAGTGAGGGGACAGAGAGAGCCAGGGCCCTGGAAGGCTGAGAAGTCCTGTCGGGCCATCATAGGCAGCAAGCCTGGCTGCTGCCCCCACTCCTCAAATGCTGCGCACAGGAAGGATCGCTTCCCCTGGCGTTGCCAGTACCTATCTCTCTGCCAGAGCCGGGAGCTGATTCCTCAGATTAAGCTTCTCTCCACCAGCTGCTCTTCCTGCTGTCCAGGCGGTGGAGGCCGGTTACTGCAGTAACTGGACTTTTGGTGTCCGGTCAGCAGTACTGACCAGACGCTGCACAAGTCCCCTTTCACCTGGACTTTACAGTCAAAAACTGGACACCTGGCAACCCTATTAATAAGCCTTCTAGTTACTATCTAATAGAAGCTATGCTGGACTTTACAATGCTACTGCTAACATATGAAACCTTTCCACTATAGTTACAAGTTTTAAAAATCTATATCTTGACAGTCATAAGACTCTGTTCCTTCAGATCCAGTATGAAGTACAGTAAGAGGAAACCATAGGAGCCCATATGTTTAGGTGTCATATGAGAGATTTCTATAAATCAGAGTAGTCCATTTTCTGAGTTAACTAGTTGACTGCTTGGTCCTGTGCTGCAATTGTGTGTGCCTTTATGAAGGGTCAGTGCTTTAGATCTTCAGTAGGAAAGAACAATGTACATGGTACACGGGATACCATTGGAGGTATTTTTGCTCTGGCAGTGTGTACAATAAACAAGTATGAAACAGGTAGTGTAGTCATTTTATGTTTAATACATTTTTCAATGTATTTAGATGTATGAGGAATAAAAAGGGATGCTGATCCAAGGTTCTAGTTGTCCCTACTATAAATTGCAACAACAAAATTAAATCCCCCACATAAGACCAAACTTCCCTCTCGATAGTGCTCCACATTTGATTTTCCTCAAAAAGTGTGCCTCTGCAGCAATCTGTGTAAATAGATGCACCGTGCAGCATGTCCGGAAAGCCAGTAGATTTGGGATATTGGAGATGTGAAGGGGGAAGCCTGTTCTAGGCTTACAGAGAACTCGACTGACCGCTCTTTCACACCAAGTGAGAGCAAGCTCCAGTGCCTCTGCTGTAACATGTGTCTCCGTATGGCACAAGGAGAGAGGTGGTCTCTCAAGTAGTAAGGCTCCAAGACATTTAGAGCTTTATAAATCAAAACTAATACCATCAAATACAACATCCTAATGATGGTCAAAGCAATTCCCACTGAAGAAGGAAGCCAGCATTCACAATACTTTGAATTTTGATCTCTTTCTAGTATCCCCTCAGATTGCATTGGAGATGGAAATTATTGAGCTCCTTTTTTCCTTTTCTATCCTATTCCTATAGAAATTCAATAAACAGCTATGAATTGCAGTTAGAAAATTTGATGTACTTTTAATGAGGTTTTCACCACTCTTGTTGGCCCTGCAGCTTTTTGTGGTTTCTCACTCCTAGTAAAATATATCTTTAATATTCTCTGTTTGTTTTTTTGGCAATTCTTGTGGCTTGTACAATGACTCAGGAGCCACAATTCGCTGCATTTGCCATTGAACTGAGTCCTTAAAGATGGATGATCCCAATGGATACTACAAGAAGGCAAAGGGTTTAAATGGCAAAAAAATTCCATTCAGCCATATGTGCATATCACTTTGACCTGAGGAAGAGCTCTATGAAACTTAAAAAACACCAACAGGGTGGTTTAATAAAAGGTATTACCTCACCTACCTCTCAACACACACCATCGTTTATTAACTTAAGCTTTGAATTATGTATAATCCTTTTCTGCATGCTTACAGGCCCAAGTGCCCAAGTCTATAAATAAATGTCTTTAAACAAAAATAATAATTTTGGGGGTGGATTGTACACCAGAAAAACTGAAACCAGAATATCTTTTTGTCTATAAAACCTCTAATGGTTTGATCCTGCCACAGTTTCAGTCATTCTCATTTTGGTCATTTTAACTTGTAACAGTCACTTTGGGGTCAGATATGCCAGTGAGACCATAATATTGTGGCAATTGTATTTTTAAACATACTTGGCTTCCTGTTCAGCTAATATGTTGCAAATTTCAGCTGCCTGTGGTAATTTAGAAACAGCATGGCATATTTTTATTCCCAGGCTATTTTCCCCTTTGCAAGAATTTATTATTGTATGATTTCATTTTAATAGTTCTCCTAAAAAGGAACATTAAAGACAATTCCAAAAAGCCTTAGTGGCTTATTTATGGGTTTACTCATGATGTGGTGCTACTGAATGTGAACAAAATCCTAGATGCATCCTGGAAAACAAACTGAGTACTGAAAGCTTGGTGTTGATATAAAAACATGCATACACAATACACTAGGTAATGCATGTGAAAGAAACAGATGACAGGAAAGAAAATTCAAAGTGAAGGCTGTGTTTTTTGTCTTTAATTCAGCCTGGTTTGCTTAGGTATCTAAGCACATATGGTGGAAAGGTCACTTAGTTATTTGAAACCACTGCAATACACAGTACCTGCTTAGGCATAATGGGACTTGTAAGGACATAGTGTCATTCTTCATGTCCGATGTCCTAGCTAATATCATTTGTGTCAGACTTTATCTAGCTTACTATAACTGTAGATCTTTAGGAAAATGTTAGTCAGTATGTTCTGTGTTAGTGTAACTTCATTCACACACTATAAATTATATATCAGAAAAGAGAAAATCTTTATACTGAAAGGAACATAAATTTAGGGAAAGCAACCTACGCTGCACCAGAAGGGATGTTTCAGTCTATTGTAAAGAAGTATATTTTCAAAATATTTAAATCACAGTTTATTGACACTGTAATGACTCTCTCAGATCCTCTTTTGCAGAAGCATGATTGTTGTGTGCTTAGTGATGTACTAATGCATGTTGCTTAAAACTTTAAAAAATATTACTTTTGATTAATCCTAGTATGTATGTTACTTTTACATAGAGCAAAATAGCATCTTAGCACCTAGTCCCATGCACTGCCCTGAATACATGTTGTTTGTAGCAGCCTCTTCGTGCCCTACTTTTGTTGTAGTGCACAACCAAGGTAGCCGTGATCACTCAACATACTATGCCTCTACCCCGACAAAATGCGACCCGATATAACACGAATTTGGATATAATGTGTTAAAGCCGCGCTCCAGGGGGGCGGGGCTGCGCACTCTAGTGGATCAAAGCAAGTTCAATATAACGCGGTTTCACCTATAACACGGTAAGATTTTTTGGCTTCCAAGGGCAGCGTTATATCGGGGTAGAGGTGTATATTGTGCTACATGGTGATTGTACCCCTTCTGCCCTAAAAGTACTGACTTACAATTACAGAAGCAGCATATTGAGGGCCCCAGGCTTAAATTTGACACCACATATTGTCAGACTTTTTCTTTAACTAGTCATTAAATATATTGGACACATTCCACGTTGATTTGCCTCCAGTGCTACCAGTGGAGGTTGCACAGAATCTGCTCCAATAAATATATTAACACAATTTTACACTGGAACTCCTCCGTAGCTAGTGCATGTGTCGAAGTGCGGTTACATGCAACATCCAAATCAGGGCAGAGGGTTAATTGTTTTGAGGGGTGGGGTTTTTTTGGTATGTTTGGATTGGAAAAAAATAATTTACTAAATATTGTCAGTGAAACTCAGTGGCTGAACTAAAACTATCCTCTCCTCTCCCTCCCCTCAACTGCACCTCATCCATCTAATCAACTCAGACATAACTATTAAAATGTCCATTCTGGTCAGTGTGTAAGCAGTGAGGGAGACACAGTGCAACATTCAGGCTGTATGCCTTCCTCCACTGAGCTCCCCATCATATTGCAGCTCCCGTCTACTGTAATGTCTCTCTTGTCACGTTTATTTGAAATAGCAAAATTAAATGTAAATACCAGAAACTACTTGCTTACATCGTCTATATCAATAAATAAGTTAAATTTATAATTTTTAAAATAAGAGTTGTGTTTAAATTATAACTCTTAATGTGCTTGGAAACTAAAGTATTCTCTCTGGGTATGGGAGGGCAGTTATTTCATGTCTTAGTATTGTAGTAATTTGTATGTACCCTGCAGGCAGTTTGATGCTGGAGCAAGCGAGAGTCTTTCTTGTGGTAACAGAAGACTGCTTTGCACTCGGTTCTTCTGGTGTCTGTTGCAATATCTATCTATTGGTCACTCATCAAGCTGTGTTCCTTCCCTGTTTAGCTGATCAAGTCTCAGCGGAGTGCGTATTTCACCATCCTACATGTCTGTTTTTTGTCTGTGTAAAATGAGCAAGGCTCTATCTTTGAACACGGTCTGAATGAGCTCTCCCATGACATCTAGTGATGAGCTGGGGGAAAAGACTTGAGGAACAGCCTGTATTTGCATAAACACACCTACTCTGCCTAGGTATTCAACAGAGGGAACTGCTTTGCCAAAGTGATAAATTTTGGCTGCTGTTTGGGTTACAAATCACTTTACTATTGAGTGCAGGGGTAATGAGATGTTGTTATCCTCATTGTATGAGTAATGGGCAGAAGAACTATACTGAGGGTACATCTACACTACAGGGGGGAGTCGATTTAAGATACGCAAATTCAGCTACGTGAATCGCGTAGCTGAATTCGACGTATCGCAGCCGACTTACCCCGTTGTGAGGACGGCGGCAAAATCGACTTCTGCGGCTTTCTGTCGGCGGTGCTTACTACCACCTCCGCTGGTGGAGTAAGAGCGCCGATTCAGGGATCGATTGTCGTGTCCCGATGGGACGCGATAAATCGATCCCCGAGAGGTCGATTTCTACCCGCCGATTCAGGCGGGTAGTATAGACCTAGCCTTAGCCTGTTCTGATTGAGGAGTTCCCCCTAAACTAACCTCACTTGCTAAGCAGTGGGTAGGGATGCCAAATCCCAGTGAAATTGAGGGGAGGGGGGGATGACAGATGTTCCCATCTAGTGATGTGGCTCGGCCTAAGGAGACCTAGACACCATTTGATCCTCCCATCTCCACTGTTAGAAGATAGAACTAATTAGACTCCATTACAAATCATAGTTTTGTTCAGTGATCACTAGAGCTGAAATCCGATAACCAGTTGCAGAGCCTTGGATTTGATATGGAACAGTGTTACAGAGAAAGTGCAGGTGGTGCAGTCTCTAACCGTGAGATTCCCCACTACCCTCTGAAACCACTGAGTGGTGGAACCTCAGAATGGTGAGGCCTCATCTGGAGTACTGTGTCCAGTTTTGGGCCCCACACTATAAGAGGGATGTGGAAAAATTGGAAAGAGTCCAGCGGAGGGCAACAAAAATGATTAGGGGGCTGGAGCACATGACTTATGAGGAGAGGCTGAGGGAACTGGGATTGTTTAGTCTTCAGAAGAGAAGAATGAGGCGGGATTTGATTGCTACTTTCAACTACTTGAAAGGGCGTTCCAAAGAGGATGGATCTAGACTGTTCTCAGTGGTGGCAGATGACAGAACAAGGACTAATGGTCTCAAGTTGCAGTGGGGGAGGTTTAGGTTGGATATTAGGAAAAACTTTTTCACTAGAAGGGTGTTGAAGCACTGGAATGGGTTACCTAGGGAGGTGGTGGAATCTCCTTCATTAGAGGTTTTTAAGGTCAGGCTTGACAAATCCTGGCTGGGCTGATTTAGTTGGGGATTGGTCCTGCTTTGAGCAAGGGGTTGGACTAGATGACCTCCTGAGGTCCCTTCCAACCCTGATATTCTATTATTGTACAAATGTGACATCACAGCAGAGACAACGGTAGCTGAGTGAGGAGCGGCAGCAGCAGTGGGCAGCCATGGCAGATAGAACAGCAGCAACTGTGATCCAGTTGCAAAGGCACAGCAGCTGAGCATTGTTCAATGCCTTCCCCTGGGGTTGGAGGTGACCTCTGGTCTTCATTGACCAAGGACAGCAACTGCGAGTGGGATGCAGTGGAGGGAGAGGGGAGTGATATGTTAAAAGAACATTTGTTGTCTGACTTTCATGCTGCAAGGTGAGAAACTGAGGTAAAAGACACTGCCCAATGTACTCTAGGGTGGGTGTTTACTCGTGCTCATACACTTTTGAATTATGGTTGTGATGGTTTTCCTAATTAATGCTGGGTTACTTTTCCTTTTTAATTACAAATTTCTTTGCTCTACACAGATTCAGTGCTTTCAAGTGAGGAAGTGTTGCCTCTTAGAGGTGCCCACAGGTGGTGTTTAATTTTCCTAGATTACGAGGTGGGGACTTGAACCGGTTCAGGTTTGTATTGTTAAGAGGAACCCCTAGATATTGAACCTGGCCCTTGTTGCTACCAACTCCACATAGCAGAAGGGTTACGTATCTATCAAACGCATGTACTTGCCTTAAGTGTGTGATTTGTCCTGAGGAAATAGTTTGATCCTGACCAGTCTACTGGTTGTAGTTCTGTGAGGTCTTTATTCTGTTGGTCATAGTAGGCTTTAAACGTCCCTTTCTTTTAGTCTGTCACTCCAGTGCACTCCTACTCTGTCAGTCCTATTTCTTGTGACTTTCCATTTTCTCTCATATGAAGTAGTGGATTATATAAAAAATGTCACATGCCCTCTCTTCCTGCAAAGTCCTGCTATGCTGACTTGTTTTTACCTTTTGAAATATGCAGGATGTAGGATAGCTTGCCCCAAAATGGTAGGGTGTTCACTGTGCACAATGACAATGATAGAGAGATCTACTTTTTTTTTTATCGTGAATAAAGAGGCTCTTAGGCCCTGATCCTGCAAATTCTTACCCATGTACTGAACTTTAAGGCCATGAGTAACCTCACTGATTTCGTTGGGACTACTCACATGCTTTAAAGTTAAGCATGTGTGCAACTATGTGCAGGATGTCTGTCTTGTACATGCAGTGTAACCAATTTTCAGACTGAAGGCCTTCAGCTGTAACTGTATGGGCACTGGGGACATCTGTGATTCCCTTTTCTGCGTTATGGCATAATGGCTTGGCCACTCTTTTTTTTTTTTTTTTTTTTTTTTTAAGTCAAAGTACCACTTAGAGGTGGCATTAAGAACCCTTCACTTAATGAATGTTACTTTTTAAATTGGACCAAGTTGTCACTTACATCTGTTCTTCATGTGTCTTAAACACAGTTTCTCTGTGTCGTAGAAGTGTGACATTAAAAATAGCTAACTGAATTTGAAGATGACGTATGAGGCAAATTTGCTTATGGTTGGGTTATAAACTTGAAAATATAGGCATTATCACATGGATAGCTACAGTCACATGAAGGTCCCTGCTATAGTAACAGACAGTGTAATTTTGATAAGATGCATTTTTGATGTAGCATTCTTAAAAGCTGATATTTAAAAATTAGTATTAATTATGTGTCTCAATTGCTGTTAATGCTTCTAGAGACCAAAACTTCCTAAAAATATAATTAACAGAATGATGTTATCTCTGGGTTTAGAGGCTATGTATGGATTCATCTTTTAAACAGGGATTTTAATTTACATTGACAGTCAATGGTAGAAAATGGGACCATGCACTGATTCTGCAGTATAATCCCTCATTAATGTTTCTTTTTGTAATTGAGCTGATGGCAGAATTTTCATAGGCAGTATTTGTATAACTTTACTTTTCTGTAGGTCACAAGTGAAAATGAGTTGGATGGTCCCATCCTAAATCTCCCATTTGTGCACATCACAAAGCTACCATACATTCTGCAACAATTCAGCCTGTCACTCTTTGCACCTTAGTTCTGATTTCCAATACCCTTTCTATTCCATTCCATGGTCTGCCTCAAACAAAGGCAGAGCTGAGTGGTGAATCTGTAACAATGCCTTATCTTTGTTATGCTAGGCGCATGCCATGCTATTGATTCTTCAGTATTAAGACCTAAATTCACTCCCAAATTTAAAAGGGGGAATAATGTATGAACAGTGTATATTTCTAGACCTGACTTTCAATTGGTTACAGATTTTCTTCACTATAAAGTGCTTTACAAAAAGTTGGAGCTCATATGAAATAACAATGTCTGGAGGCTTGGGTTTCTTTTTTGGGGGCGTGGGGGGGGGTTATTTTTGTTTAAAAAAAAAAAAAACTTTTGAAAAGATCCTTTGGTACATTTTGACTTGAGATTGGAAATTATTGGCTAACTACTCTCTCTAAACATACTTACATGCAGGAGGCTCAAGTTCAGTAAACCCAAAGTTTAACTTAATATATCAATAAATAAAATGAACAGAAAAGTGAATTAAACAGACTGATAGTAATATATCCAGTAATAAAACAAGTTATATATTTTTATTTATATGCTATTCTATGGTGCTTATCACTATAGTGTCATGCATACATTGACCATCTTGTGAGACTGGGAAAAATTATTCCCATTTTACAGCTGAGTTCCTAAGGCAGGTGAAACCAACAGATCTCTGAAAGAGTCTGGGATGTGAGGCTGGATTTAGAGGCAGGTGACTCAGATGAGTGCCTGGAGTGCTGGGCTAGGCGTTGCTGGGTTAGGGGTGCTGTTTTTGTTGTTAGTGAAAAAAGGGGAAATAGAATGTTTGAAGTAACATGTTTCAGGTCTTTTGTATGTGGATTCATTTTTTGTTAACCTCCTAGAATGTTCTGGACCTTTGTAGAATCTTGTGAAAACTTCCAGACTTTTTGACAACTAAGTTTTCCTCAAACCTTCTAGAATGTTGTCAGCCATGCCCTTGTGGGTATATATGGGGTGAGGCATTGCAGTTGGTTGGTGAGATATAAGAACAAACTGAAGCGAAACGAGAGCCCTGCTGTGAACCTTGTTTTATTCTGTAATTGTGAAAGTGTACTTGTGTTTTAAGACTTGAAGAGTGTAAGGCTTGGTCTACACTACCCCCCCCAATTCGAACTAAGGTACGCAACTTCAGCTACGTGAATAACGTAGCTGAAGTCGAAGTACCTTAGTTCGAACTTACCTTGGTCCACACGCGGCAGGCAGGCTCCCCCGTCGACTCCGCGGTACTCCTCTCGCCGAGCTGGAGTACCGCAGTCGACGGCAAGCACTTCCGGGTTCGACTTATCGCGTCCAGACTAGACGCGATAAGTCGAACCCAGAACTTCGATTTCCAGCCGTCGAACTAGCTGGTAAGTGTAGCCAAGGCCTAAGTAGCGACTAATAAAGGACATATTTAATGAGACGCCAGAGATATCTATCAGATCCCTGATATCTATCTGATCCCTATCTACACAACAATATAAAAGAAATACTGTTACGTTTGCCATGCTTAATGCGTAATGTTTGACTTTAAGACTGCAGAACACAGACTCTTGCTCTCCCTAATACCATTTTCCCCTGTAAAAAATAAAAGATGCCACCGAAGAAGCCTTCAGGAGCTCAGTATAGGAAGTGAAAAGCTCAATTGCAATCTAGTTTGCAGCAAGGGGCAAATGTAATGGGAAAATATCTGAAACAGAACAACCTAGACGGGGCGTTAGGCAGTAGTAATCGTCCCGGTGCAGAAGAAATTGAGGAGCGAAGCGTAAATGATGGAAGTCCTATTACTAAGGAATTAGTAGATTTACCTGAAGATAAGGAATGGAGATGTGAGGAAAGTGATGGAGAATATAAGATGAATACATACTTTTTTTTTTTTTTTTTTTCTTCAGATCTACTCATTCATCATTCTGCATGTTACCTGTGAGCTGCTTCCTTCCTTATAGTTTATGAACAGTGTACGACTTTCTTGTAGCCCCTTTGCGCTGGGCACTTTGGAAAGTATTGTACTTCGATAAATTTGCCAGTGTACTCTCATGAGTGCCAATTTGTTGGGGGAATCCTAATTTTTATCATAAGTTATATTACTGCAGAAATGCAATTAATTATTACCACCTCTTTAATACATTTTGGCTAAAAACTGATAGATTGCAGCATTGGGTAACCCATAAAATAAAGGTAAACTCCTCCCTTCTGTATAAATCAACCAGAACAAGTCTATAGTATTTCATTATATGCTTGTTGCTGTATAAAAGTAAAAAATAAAAGATATGAATCCTACATAAAATTGAGAATGTTGTCAAATGCAGAACTACAGGAGCTCTGCTGTACAAATTGGACCAAACTCTGGTCAGCGTTTAACTGAGGGCATATTTTGGCCCTTTGTGTAATTTCAACAGTTTTTTCTAGGTACAGACCTTACGCTAAATTCTGCCCTTGAATGTGAGGCTGGTGTTCCCCTGAAGCCACTGGGTGCCACACACTTGCATCTGAGGGTTGAATTTGTCCCTCCCAGGCTTCAGTAAGTAAATCACACTCCGGGCAGTTGAATTTTATACAGTCCCCTGTGAGGAATGTTTTAGACCCTTGTGAGAGTGGATATTGTGAATGATACTTGAATAGCTGAAGTTTGGCAAGCTGTTGATGGATCCTGTTAGGGATTAGAGGAGTAACCCACAAGCAAGAACATAGAGAAAACAGCAATACATCTGTCAGCAGACAGTTGATGACATCCGTGCTGGGATGGGATGAAAGGAAATGTGTTTCCACCCCTACTCCACCGCCTTTACCCCTACAGTCAGCTTCTGGTAAAGGGATTATCATGTTGTTGAATGTCAGTTGTTTCTTTAACACACTGGATTTCATCCTGATAGAATAAATGGCATAGACATCAGTGCATTTGGTTACAACATGTCGAGAAGTTGGCAGTCTCTGGATGAAATGGGACCAATGTTGTCTTCATTCAGTTAAGTCTGCTTTAGTTGTGCACAGCCTAGCTGGGAAATAGTATTGCTTAAGGAAGGTTGTTCTTTATAGTGGAAAAAACTCAGTATTCATTGTAGACAAAATGAAAATTATTTTCTATGCGAAATTGTTTTAGAAAGGGGGGAAAAACAGGAAAGGCTGGGAGAGTATGAGAAAGCACACGATTGAAATTTTTTTTGATAATCAGCTTCAGTGAGTTTTTTTTAATTTTTAGGAAAATTGCAATTCAGAGGCATTTTCTTGTATTAAAATGTTAAGGAGTGAAAATAAGCACTGCAGCTATATTTTTCTATGGTAGCGTTTCATTAAGAACCATACAGTACATTCTCATAATTTGATGAGGATCGGCATTGGTTTCCATGCACTACCTCATGCATGGGTTTTAATCTTTTTTTGTTTTTGTTTTTATGAATTTTAAAGTTTTTAAAATTACAGGTGTGTGATTTTTTTTTTCAGTCCCAATAAGTAAACAGAACATGGACATGATAAAACCTCAGTCTTATCCTTTCAGCAGCAAGCTAGTGCATGCATGAATGAGTGCATGCACCCTGGAAGATGCATCTTCTGTCCAGGGTATTCTGCTAACAGACAGTAGGCCTCTGCACAGGTAGTCACTTTACAGCAGTCTGGGGTGCATTTTTCTGCTGTTTTGAGCGGAAGCAAGGTCTGTATCTATTTGCTGTTAGCTGATGATGACAGCATATGGGTTAACTGTTTTGAGGCTAGACTTACCTGGCTCTTAGCTGACCTCAAGATCATGAGGCATGTTGTGGGCCTATCTCCCCCACTGTAATCTTGTGTCTGGACTGCTTGCGTAAGACCTGAGCCAATGCCCATTTAAGTCAGTGGGAGTCTTTTGTTGAACTTCAATGCATATTGGATTGGGCCCATAGTGAGCAAATTGTCCCATGACCAGTTGAGCACATAATTTCTCCTTCCCACAATGTGCACCAATGGGCAGGATTTAGCTCTAAACCAAGCAGTAAAAGAAACGATGGCTCTAATAGTAGTTTGACTTTCATTAATCTTTTATAAAATATGCGCCAAATTATCTGTTCCTTAATCCAGCAAAACCTCTGACTTAAAGGCTTTCACCCTATATATTGTTGGTACTGTACTTCTGAATAGTACTGCACATAAACTAAAAGCACACAGTTAACAATACCTAATGTCATGGATGAGGATTAACTATTGATCGTACAGTACTGTAGAATAGATCTATGACCATCTTAGCTAGCCTCTCATTCCAAGAAAAAATACAGAATAGTAACACTAAAACTCATAATTAAAAATAGTAAAGGGGAGAAAGGAGTGAGGAGGAAAAATGCAGATAAGAAAATCTATCTGCAAAATTAAATCAAAGATGCAAAATTTCAAAGGTTTCTTTTTATCAACAGAATCCTGTATCTGCCCACATGCAGTTATGCAGGTGAAGCTAGTTGGGAGCAAATCAAGGTTTTGTGGCCGTATTGCATTTCCTAGGACTAGAGAAGGGGGGTGCAATGGTCTGGTGCAGATGTCCATTCAGAGAAAGGCACAGAGCTGTGCCTTTTCTGTAATTGTAAGATTTATTTTCACTTGTGATGGTTACAGTTGTGTTGTAAAAATCCCCTAAGACATGCTACTACTGGGTGAATAGCATTATATACACTTTTTTGTGTTGTATTTGTACATACTTTCAGTATTTATATGTATAATAATTCAGAAATACTAAGTATATGGATTCTATATACCCTTTCTGGCTCTATGGCAGAAACTTCACAATGCATTTCTTTGTGTGTGTAACTAAAATACTCTAGCCTAGCCTGTGTGATACAGTTGGACTATAATAAGGGGAGGAAATCACTGGTTTTCTAATCTGTCTGGGATTAGACTTTATAATGGCAGTTTCAAATGCATGATATCAAGAGCCATAATAAACAAGTTTTTTTAGTGTTTTTGTACCAAATTCTAATGTTTCAGTTGGGGGGCTGGGGTGGAGTAGGTATTAAAAGTGGTGCTCTACAGTAAAGTAAGTGTGAAATTTAAAGCTGATGGTGGTTTCCTTGTGCAGAAATAGAAAGCAATTATAGAAAGTTTTGCTGACAGGAAATGAGACTCGACAGTTTTGATTTTAAGCAGCAGTTACATTTTGCAACTTTAAATTTAAGGAAGAGTTAGGCTCCCTGACAGCCTTAATGCATAGTACACAATTCTGTAGATGTCTAGACAAGTGACTTACTTCAGCATTATTTACCTGGGTATTGATTTAGTTAAGATTACACAAAAATATAAGCATAAACATAGTTGGTGACAAGAACTGAGAACTATGACTAAGACAAAAGCTCAGTTATGAGATGTGAGGCTGTTTCTGCTTAATAGTTTGCTGTCTGTCAGTGAAGTTGGGAGAGAAAAGCTACCCAGAGTGTGTGTTAAACAGGTTGAAAGTGCACTATTTGACTAAGTTCAATAGATCTGTTACACTGCTGCAGAGGAAATGACTTTCCCTGATGTTGTGCTGGTTTCAGTTGTTGGTTTATTGAATGTTATGTCTCTGGATTAGGTTGGGAAACGCACTATGTGCAGTTGAGAAAATAATCTTAATTGTCTGTACCTATGACAGATATGTCTATCTGAAATTAATATCCTGTAATTTAAATGTTCAAATTGGCTTTGATTGCTTGTGCCTGCTTCTGGGTGAAAAATAGTTTCATAACAACAGATGCTAAATTACTACCAATCACCTTTAAGGAGGAAAAAAATCAGCAGTATTCGTGTTAGGCTCATGTTTTGCATTGGTCAAGTTTCATTTCTAAAGTGTGGCCCTGAGTGATTACTGCACATTTAATCTCTCACTTTTGATGGAGCTGATAAAGCCAAGAATCGGCATTTTGGTTTTTAGGATTTCTGTGTCTAGCTGCAGTGTTTTGATTAGTGTTTAATCCATTCTTTCATACAACTTTTCAATATGTTTAATAATAGAACACCATGCATGTGCATGGCACTTTGCAAACATACATATAAAGCATGACAAAGTCCCTGCCCAAAAGATCTTAAAATGGCCCAGTCCTGCAAGTGGCTGAACTCCCTCCATTTGCATTGATTTCAGTGTTAATTGATGGGCACCTACCATTTCTCAGGACGTGCTTGCAGGGGTGGTAGGGTGGATTGAAAGCACATTGGTAAGCACATAGTATGCCATGGGGCTGGGACTGAGACGGGCTAGAATGAGAGAATTGGAGAGGGAGAAATGGGTATTTTTTAATTTCCTCTTTCATCATGAGTTGTTGTCAGTTGAAGTATCTTGTACCTTGCAGATCAAGCGCCACCCAGAGTGATCTCTGGCAAGGTGCTCTGGCTGGATATTGAGTTTATCACTGGCAATCTTCTCACGCCACCAAAGTTTCTTTGCACCCATGTGATTGCCAGCCATGTGGCAGCATTCCTTGTTGTAGGCGCTTCAGAACTCACTGGTCTCCCATTCGAATATGTCCATAACAAGAAAGCTGCTAAAACCAAACCACTGCTAATGGAGGCAGTTGCTGGGTTTGGCTTTGAATATCCTAATTTCTAATCTTGTCCTGCCACTTGATATGGAGCAGCTGACAAAGATTACTAGAATCACAAGCATCAATTGGGAGTTCTTCAGACTTCCTCAGCATCCCCGTTTCTCTTCTGTATGATGGAGCTGGTATAACCATGGTTCTGTAGATCTTCAGCTTCATAGTGAGTTTCATTTCACAATGTCTCCATGGAGGCCATTGATGGACCTTAAACTTAGCAGCAGCTTTTTGTTCTGAACTGCGTAAGGCCATCGAAACATTGGAGACTGAAGACCCACGCCCTTCGTCATCTGATGATATGACACAATGCCATTCATCATCAGTGCTCACCGCTGCCAGTTCAGTGCTGCGGTCTCACTCTTTCAATCATCGTCCATGAATCAGCCCGGAGATGCTCACTGCAGCTGGAGCTAAAAAAACCCCAACACTACAATTTACACATTTTCAAATATAAAAAACCTTATGGACAGCTGTGGGAATGGCAGTGGGAAATTTCTGAGCAGCAAAGCCAACCTCACCCCTCGTATTTAACTGTGCTTCAAATTCCCTTGCACATCCCTGGCATGGAGACTCCTTGGCAATTGTGCCGTGCAGCATCTGCAGTGCTGGCAATGGACTATGCTGTAGCCTTTGACCGAGGGGTCATGTCGTGGGGTGCTGCCCTCCAACATGCCCCTGTGTGGCCCCGTGAGTGCATTCTTGCACGGAGGGCCCCTTCAGGTTCTTTCAATCAATTACCTCAAGACATGTACCCACTTTGTGCATCTTTTTTGTCTTTCTACCAAGTGTAAGTTTGTTTTTTCCAGGCCACCCTCCTCTGGGTCTACATAAGAGTACTGGTCAGCTCTGTCAAAACTGGAATCCCCATCTGTCTTAGTTGGAGGTGGATTGTGAGTTAGCCAGCTGTAGGGTCTTAGCCAGCTTCTCCCTCAACTGGCCCCTCTTTCTCCAGTTAGACCTCAGGCTGAGAGGGTTCAGCAGTCAGCCTCTTCCCACTGGTGTGTGGCCTGCTGTGAGGAAAGAGACATCATTTATGTTGGCTCCCTTCTCCCAGCTCATTCCCAGTTGATTTGGTGAGAGGGCAGCCTTGCCTGTCTTCTTTGCAAGGTTCTTGGTCCCAGGCCCTTAAAGAGACAGTGATGGGATTTCCTCCTAATGACCACATTGCCAGAACACTTCCCCTCTCTCGGTATCTCAAAGGCCCTTTTAAAAATTTATTTATTTATATTTTTCAAAATTTTCAAAATTTTAAAGGGCCACACCACATGGTGGATGGGCTGACCACTGGGCACCACTACTCTTCAGGGGAAGACTACCCTGTCACAGGTGCCTTGTTGGATGGCAGGCAGATTGCCCTAGGAGACTGTGTCTTTGGAAGCTTTGGTCAGGTGGGAGTGGGTCATCTCCTTTGGTTCTTGAAGAAGCACTGCTTTTCAGTGCAAGGGGATCAGAGCTTGTTAAAAACATTATTTTTTTTCTTTTATGAGGTGAAGGGTGGTACTGGAGAGAGGAGAGGGTCAAATATTTACAAAAAAATTCCCATTTTTTGACCAGCTTGGACTTGCCCTAGTGGCTGTGGTGGAGTGGGTCTTCCTGCCTGGTGTAGGTGGGATGGAGGGAAATGTGTTTCCCTTTGTATGTTGGTGAAGGGCTGTGCCATGGTGGAAATGGGGGTTTATGTATTCTTCCAGTACTGATTCTTAAAACTCAGGGTTCAGCAGGTCAAACATGCAGAAGTGAGGAGAGGCTTGGCTCCACTTCATGCTTTGCAGGAGTGGGGGAAAGGAACACCATGTGTTGTATCTCCCATGCACTCCTAAAAGTCCTGGTGGATGATATAGGAAGGGAATGCTCTCACAGCAGCTGCCAAACCTGTAGCTACCTACATGGAACTTGAAAGGAAGAGCACAAGTTGCAGGAGGGAACCGTTTAGAGGAGACACCCGGAAGGTAATCTCTGTTCACATGGCTAGAATGCTAGCTGTCACTGCAGTATCTCTGTAAAATTGTCTTAATAAAGAGCCAGTTTAGTTTTAGAAACATGGAGTCCTCATGTTACTACGCAGCACATGGTACACGAAACACAGTGGCAGCAGTCTGTCTAGTGAAATCCAACGCAAGGAAGAGAGTATAATTAACAGGAAAACAAAGCAGAACCTAGAAACAGCAGATGGGCAGAATGGAGGGACTCAGGCAACCATGAATGCTGGATTCCAGACCAAAAAACCCCAAAGAAACCAAACCACAGAAGAGCAATGGAATGAAGAAATGATTCTGTATACAGAACTGAGCCTGGGAGATAAAGATGAGAAAATGAAGGAAAAGCTTTTTTCACTATCTCATTGAGGGGTGGGGGGGGAAGGATGAGAAGAGAGTAAGATATTATGGCCAAGAATAATGCCTGAAACACTGGAGTAGCAGATAAAATGGTTGAATACTGTGACCCCAGACAGAATGAGACTGTAGAGAGATACTGTCTTTTACCTGAAGCCAAGAAGCAGAAGAGGGAATGGATACTTGCATTCCAGAGCTGAGAACACTGGCATCCACATGTAAGTTGGGAGACAAAGATTCCCTAATCAGAGACAGGATTGTTTGTGGGACACGTGATTCCAGTTTACTGGAGAGAGTGTTGTTGAAAAATAGCTCTAACTGTGGAGCAATGTCCCAAAATAGCAGGGGCAACTGAACTACACAGGGAAAGGATCAAAACAATGTCAGCCACTAGTGCAGAACAAATAACAGATTCTAGCTAAAGCATCCCAGAAATCAAGACAGAGACAGACTGACTGACCAAGAATGGTCTGGTATGTATACTGTGGAAAGCAAGATGAAAGCTAGAAAGAAAAATGCCCAGCCTACAGGCAATGGCACATGAAGTGTGGGAAGCAGAATCTCTCTCTATTCCACTGCCACAGCTACCCCAGGAAAAGAAAAGCAGTAATACATGCTGTGAATGAGAATGTGGGGACTTCCAACTAAGAGGAGGATATTTGCACTGGACACTGAATCCAAAGACTCTGTGTGTCTGCGCAAGGCTCTATGCATCAATTTATGTATCCAGCATGTCGGGCTGCCACTCCCAGGAGCCAGCACCCCACACCGGCTGCTCCTCCTTTGTCATGGTCGTACCACTCCCAGCCCTGCCACGTCCACTGGGGCAGGCACCAGGCTCACCAACAGCTGTCCCTGGTTTCACTACTGTGTGTAAGTGGCTCGCATGTTCCCGGACAGAAAACACAGACCGCTGCATAGAAGGGACTCCTGTCTAGGAGCATGTGAGCTGCTTGTACATAGTAGTGCAACAAGGGACAGCTGATGATGAACCTGGTGCCTGCCCAAGTGGGCAGGGCTGGGGCAGGATTACAGGCAGTACAGCCATGGCAGAGGGGGAGCTGCTGGTGCGGGGCACTGTCTCCTGGGAGCAGTGGGCCAATTTGTTGCTGCTTTCACTGCTGATATTCTCAGTAGAGCCCTGCAGCTCTGCGGATACCGATTTATATCCACATCCATGGATATACATTTTTGTATACGCACAGGGCTCTATTGATGTACGTGCACTGAAGAAAAAGGCTGCTAGCGATTCAACTGCCATATTTGCAACTATTACATCAATGACAATTAAATTCCAGTTGGATTGTGGAGCCTTCTATAATATCATTTGAGGACCACTGATAAGAAGCAATATTAGATTGGTGAAATGTGGACAAGTGCTTGTGATGTTCAACAAAACAATTCTGAGGCCAGTGGGGAAATGCCAGCTCTTAATTAAACCCATGCAACAGGAGATGCAATTGCTTGGAATGGATACACAAGCATACCACTGACTGCTGGGCAGCAGGGCAGAGCAAGCCATCAATATGATCCTAGAACAGTAGTTCTCAAGCTTTTGTACTGGTGACTCCTTTCACATAACAAGCCTCTGAGTGCGACCTCCCCCCACCTTATAAATTAAAAACACTTTTTAAAAATATATTTAACACCATTATAAATGCTGGATGCAAAGTGGGATTTGGGGTGGAGGCTGACAGCTTGCGACCCCCTCCCCCTCCCCATGTAATAACCTCATGACCCCTTGAAGGGTCCTGACCCCCAGTTTGAGAACCCCTGTCCTAGAACAACATTCTCAACAGGAGAGGTGGGAGAATAAGTCAAGAGGTTCTGGCACGTTGAGCTAGATGGGCCATGCAGCTGCCTGACAACATTTGCCACATCTTTTGGCAGGTGCCACTGAATAAGAATGCCTATTGGTATCAGTCCAGCCCCAGAGATGTTCCAGCATAAACTGAAGCAGGTACTTGACGGGCTCCCAGGCATCAAGATTAAGAGGAGAAGGAGATGTCAAAGAGACAATCCAAGATCATGATACTAGACTGTGACAACTCCTAGACAAGTGCTGAGAGTGGAATATTAGGCGGATTGCATCAAGCTGCAGCTGTGGAGAACTGAGGTCCCCTATTTCCGATATCTGACTTCTGACAGCTGAGTCCTGAGGAACTGAGAGGTCTGAAGGAAACACCCAGACCAAAGGGCATCCAGTGATTTATGGGGCTGGCCAACTGTCTTTTCAGATTCTACACATACCTATGAAAGCCTGTGAATGCTTGAGAGAGTTAGCACATGATGCAGCATGCGAAAGGTCAGAAACCCAAGAACAGGCATTTGAAACAGTAAAGAAAATCATAAATGAGGCCTGAGTCCTAAAGTACTGCAGCCCCGTGGAGCAGCTTGAGCTACAATGTGATGCAGAGTTGCAGCACTGATGCAAAGCCAGCAACCCTAGCATTTGCTAGTAGTGCCCTGACAGACACAGAAAGGGGATATGCTCAGAAAGAAAAGTTTCTACTGTCTGTGCTCTTTTGAATGAAATGATTCCATCCATTCACGTTTTGGACATGAGGTGGACATGCCATCTGATTACAAGCAATTAGAAAGCATCATGAAGAAGCCACTGCTGAGTGCACCCAAGTGCCTACAATTCATGTTATTGACACTTCAGGGCTATGATGTGAGGATATGGTACTGCCCAGGAAAGTCACTACTGGTGGCAGATACACTGAGCAGGGCATACTTTCTACAGTACTACACAGATGGCTCTGTGGGACAGGAGATGATCTATTGAAATGTTACAATACCTTCCTATCTCTGATGGGAGGCTCCAGGC